>NW_022704992.1:3256785-3281802 GCF_011630105.1 Anneissia japonica | reverse complement strand
ACACATGTGGACACGTCTTTTTCATATATATATATATATAATGCTATAAATATATATCAATGAATTTTGAACGTTAAAGCGGAATCTGCGAATGTGAACAAAATTGGTGCCCCAAACAAAAATCGAACCCTGGACCTCTCTGCAGACGCCTTAACCAACTAGGTCATTAGGCACCTAAGATACGCCTCGTCTTGTAAGCATTTGCCGACAAGACGAAGTCTCCAAACGTGTGTTTCTAAACAGCATATAAACCGTTACACGTTATTATATTATATATAATATATAACCCTATATAGAGTTATATATAAAAGTTATTTTGAAACGCCTTTCTTCGATAGGCTAGGCTTGATAGTGTTCGTGTTTATCGAACTAGAATTTAGATAGCTCTATTCAGGGAGGTCTCCCTGGTCCTATCCGTATAACGGGAGGCACCTAAACGGAAAGGAAAACTTTAAAGGAAAGGTTAAATCACAGAATGTACGTAAAACGTGACTTTGTAATCGGTGTGTCGATCATAAAATATAGTGATGCAGTATCACTTGTCATCTAAATCAACTTGTCAGGAATTTCAGCATACTTAGGCAATCGTTCAAAAGCCGTAAAGTGGATAATATTGACGAGAGGTTCAAGACAGGGTCAATTTCGAAAAGGAAAACTTCATAAATGTATTTACGATAAGCACGTAGGTTTACACTTAACTTTGTTATCCAACACACCTAGTATTATACTGTACTATTCTTCTAAAATGTTTTTTTTTCTTCATTAAACCAAACCCATGATGGTTATCACAAAACTCGTTTTAAGATAATGCATGCTGGTCTTACGCGTATCCCGATTGTAAACTTCGTCGAACCTGCGAAACTTTGATTGTTGATGTAGCAAAATTAATACATTAAAAAGTAATAGATATTACAATGAAGTATAATTACATTCGATAAAACAGATCTTTTAAAAGTAGTGCCGAAAAATAACAAAGTAATGTTTGCGTAGAAGTAAAATTTCAGCCCTTAAAAAGGTGTTTCGCAACAGAAGTGTTTAGTTTTAGAAGTATGAAATTACGAACCATAAGTGCGGTATTAACCCATGCACACGATTGTTATCTTCAGGATAGAATACAACAATTGTTTAACACGTCATTTTTTCCTTACAATCAACATCCACATTTGCACCTCTACAAAAGAGTTAAATCATTGAAACAGGTTTTCAGTGATCTATAGAGACAATCATGATCCGTGTTAATAGCCATGTGTAAGCATTTACGAACTTTTGCTATACTGTACTGGTAAATCATTTACGATCCATTTCAATGCTGTATTACGACCCTAAAGTTTTTTTCTTGGACAAAGTCTTTAGGAAAAATAACGTTTGACTCGATCTAGTATTTACAGGAATCGCTTTTTAAAGGAGATACGGTAATGAATGGAGATACATAGCGTGATAGCCTAGTTAATTCAATACACAGCGGTAGTTTTATACTTTCATTCCAATTATAGTACAGTAATACAAGACATACTAGGTTAGATGTTATAGGTTATAGTAGGTATGCATATAGATAATCTATTTTCCGATGTATACTAATGTAATTGTGTTGTGTTAATGCTGAACACGACTATAATATAGGGTTGAATAACTGTAACGTGCCTTTCTACTAACCCTTTGCCTATTGTTTCAAAGGTGTGCGTAAACGTACCGGTACGTAACTAGTATCGTAACCTTTGTAGCTTTAAGTTTGTGGGACATACGCGTAATCCTAGCAGCTGAATAGCATATCCTTTTGGTTTAATTAATACTGCGGGAAACTAAATTCTCCATGCTGATACCAACTCAGTGGTAAGGCCACAGCTGTGGTCTATTGTAGTAAAAGTCTGGTAGGCCTATATTTAAAATTTAATGTTTAATTTTTTTGTTCAGAATCCAATTGCGATGTCTTTCCTGTTTTCGTCGAGCCTAGTGCCCTCAGTGCTTGTTACGTTGTACCGGTTGGAGAGACTTTCAGTACCCAACTTATCGCCCGCAGCAGTAGTCCAGATATTAGGTGAGTATGGAAATTAATATATAGGCCTAGGTGTAGAACTTATAGGCCAATGCTAAACAACACACTACCGGTGAAAAATTGAATAGATATGCCTAAAGTGAGTTAGGAATAATATTGTTTTTATTATTTTACCATTGTTATTGTTGTTGCGCTTTTGCTGTTGTTGTTAATGTTTTGTTACTGTTAAAAAATATTGTGATTATGGATTACTATTTTTCATTTTTACCATCTTCAATTTGCTGTAGTATTACGGAGATCCAGACTATCTCTCCAGTTGGAATGAAGAAATCACCTTTAATGAAACTACCCGGTTCAAGAACGGATTACTTTGTTAATATCACGTGGACACCGACAGCTGACCAGGTTGGGGAGAAAATTCTATGCTACTACGCCAAAGACAGCAAGAAGTAAGTTCATTGTGCACACAAAATACTGTCACAACAATTAAACGTATAAAAGGGAAAAAAGATTTATATACACATTGTACAAAGATAATAGGAAGTCTACGTTAATGTTGTACAATTTTGAAAAGGTATGTACCAATAACCCGATGTACCAATAAATACCAGACTTACAAGAGTAATTACTTTTATTTTTTCTCTCCCCCCCCCCCTCTTCAGTATTACTATATATTGTGTACTCTACTGAATGGTACAGGAGTAGTTTAACAGCGCATGCTCTTTAATACACAATGTTAGGCAGAAACACTAAATACCTTAAACTAATAATGCAAAACATTGTTGAAAATTCAGTGACGGCACATCCTAACCTACTTAGCTTTACCTCATTCTGATATGCACATGCGTTGGAGGCGCTATGTGTCACGAGAGGAAATTGGTTTAATAAAGGATGTAATTGAAGAATGGGAGCGAAAAGAAGAGTAGGCAGAAGAATGAAAGTGCAACTCAAAGTTGATGCAAATTTACATAGTTGTCGAGATTAAGAAATAATATCCCTACATCAGATGATAGAAAGACATATACTGTACTGCTGCTAATTACAGATACAGTAATGATAATAATACCTATTATTATAAAAATAATAAATAATATTAGTGAGATATATATATATATATATATATATATATATATATATATATATATATATATATTGTATATTTAGACGTCATTGTATTATATTGATTGTGTTTTATTTTCCTCTTAGGATGGCAAGCGACCAGACGTGTATGTCTCTAGTAATTATAAGTAAGATCATTTCCTTTTATGGTTCCTCTATGTCGACCTATTTGATTAACCAATGATGTAGTTCCGTGGGAAAGAATTTAAGAACATTTAATCCTAACACCAAATGTAGTTATGTTACGATAAAATTATGAGGGGAAAGCGAGTGTTATTGTCAATATTGAGGCTTAAGTAGTTATTTCCCAACTTAAACTGGCGTCAAGACTTTATCCATGTTTGCATGATTCATCGTAATTCTAATAATGGATCTTGTATAAACTTTTTCTTTCAAAACATTGGTAAATATTATTTACCAACACTTATCAACTTAAAATAAAAGAAGCCCTTTATTGCTTGGGGAAATCCGTCACTTAACAAACAAACAACTAGTTACAATATCACTCTTTCATTCTAATTCATTCTAAATCCTATATACATGACCATAGCATTCCTGACCTCTATATACATGACTAACCTTAATATTTGCTTGTTTTCACTTTACATCTGACCGGCAGTATTTAAGCCGTCAGTAGCACAGCGCTATTGCCTGATGATGACGTGGGACACGTCGAAACATGTCGTTTAAAACATTCATTTAAATATTATTTCCTTTAAAATAAACAATTTAAATTTTATGAATTTACAATCGGATGGAAGAAGATAACAAGTCATCTGCGTTGCAAATGTTATGGGTCATTGGATAATCAGACCAATGGGCACGTTATATTCCACAACATTAGCCTATTAGCATAGATACAATAGGTAATTAAGAAGTCTATATTTAACAAAAATCAAAAACATTAAACAACTTTCAGAATGGTTTCCTATACGTCCGTGTATGGCTTACTGTAGTTTAGTTGTCGTACAGTATTATACCGTATGTAATGAGTTGTTTATATTCAAGTTATTGTTTGTTTATTATTATAGGAGAAATGGTGGAAATAAAGCCAATGTTATCTGACCCTTCACCAGAGGCTACCATCTCAGCTAGAAAAAGTGAAATTACGATACGCTTTAGCAAGGATGTAAGTTATAGTATAAATGACGGCTGATTATGATGGTGATGATGATGATGATTGTAATGAGTGTGAGGATGAAGATGACGATTATTTGTAAATAACGATCCAATTATGTTATTATTATCTTCGAACGGATGGAACAGTTCCATTAACGTCTCACGATGGCAACTAGTTGCTACAGTTCCAACAGTTTGTTAAGCCATAATATTAATATTCCTTTCTTATAACAGATATCAAGGGATACAGCTCCAGCTGCCGTGAAAATTGTCAAGCGCTCGGGAAAATTCCTGTTGGAGGTTGAACCAGCAACATCTGATCTCGTGACATTCCCAACTGACGATCCAAAAGCGATGGTCATTTCAACAGAGGGCGTAGAGTTCAGAGGAGAAAAGAAATACTTTCTTCAAGTGTTTCCAACTGCAAGTCGCTACAGCAGAATAAACAGCAAATGCGTATCCGTTGGTACTTGGTCTTGGATGTTTAACACAGGTAAGGCCTGTGGCTTTTTGTTTAAACCGGGCACTCAGCAGGCCCAAAGAGATCCTGGACAACGCAACGCCACGACGCTCGCAGAACAGATCGTTTTTAATGACGATTCGTACAGACTGCCACCGACAATCAGCAGACGGCGTCTGCCGCCTAACGCTCACGGGGAGCGTTTGGATTCGTTATATAACGTTCGATCGTAGACCGTCGTACGACGCAGTGATTGCCCTACTTAAGGGTACCTGTACATAGGCCTATCTTGCATCATCTACATTATTATTTATTGTATACTATTGTCATTGGGCATTGACGTTACAATTATATTGTACTTTGTATGTCTATACTAAAAGTTTACGTTAACAACATTTTAACAGATTATTTTGTTTATTGAAGCATCTGAACATTGTAATTCGAGTCCGTGTGAAAATGAAGGCCTCTGTGTAGAATTGGAAAAAGGATATGAGTGTGAATGTATACCTGGTTACCAGGGAAAGCACTGCGAAGAAGGTAAATTAGTTCTTAGTTTAAAAGTTCTGAATTCGTACTTTTGCCTAATACTATAATAGATAATAAATTTATAAAGAGAAATGAATTGTTGCTTAATTAACATCTCCCAATTAAAATACATTGGCCACTTCTAAAAAAATAGGCCTATTTAAGTTAACGGAAATCCGCCACTTTCTTGCAGAAAAGGAATTTATAATGAACAATCGTCTAAAATGTGTCCACCTATGAAAGTAATAGTATTTTGCACTTAAATTATGTTATTAATATTTTTTCAAAGATATTAATGAATGTTCTGCTTTACCATGCCTTAACGGAGGGACATGTCATGAAGGCGTTGGCACATTCTCCTGCTCTTGCTTACAAGGGTTCACCGGTAACACTTGTGAAAAAGGTATGGCTTGCAATTCTTTTTAATAATAATTATACAGATATCTGCTTAAATGTCACAATATAAAAAAAACTAGGTTGAACATTTCTGTCATGTGAGCCTCAGAAAATTATAGACCAACAGTTCGCCCCACCAAATTCGAGACCACATTTGGGACCTGAAAATATGGGGTGATCTCGAGGTTCGGTCTCTACTTGAGGGTTAGCTTTGTGTTAATAAATTAAAGATTGTTAGTTTGGTACTTCAAACATGTGTAACCGAATTATTAGAATCTTAGAATTAAAGGGGTCTCGAATTAAAAGGCTAACAATTCTCTCCTTAACTCGGATCGTTCAGATCTCTGGATCGTAGTCAACCTTGTAGATTTGATTTTTTGCGTCTTTGTTAAACATTAACAAAGAGGCAATAAAGGACATACAATGCGAGCCCGCATATTACGCTCTGGTTGATTCCATTCTTGGGACTGAATGCTTACAATAAACTTATGGTGCATATCTTTTAAGACTATTTTGATCGTTGGTTAATTGGTGAGTGTAAACGTAAATGATAAAGCAGTCAATTTTCCGCTCTCATTCACTGTAAATAGGCCTACAATTCACTAAATGTTCCGTCCCTGACACAATACGGTACGATAGTGTTAATTCTTAACATAACCATAGGCTACTTCCTGCTAGATGATAGAAATTATAATATGATATTATCCGCTCCTCGCCCATGGTTCGGTTGGTAGAACCAAGTCTTCTCGGATAAGGACTTAAAATGGAGGTCCAGTGTATACATCTGGCTCGTGTGCACTTTAAAGAACCCATTGCATCTTTCGGAAGAGTAGGATGTGTATAAGAGACACCCCTGTCGTTGTGGAATGATGTGAACATGTATCTACCAAGAAGCGCCTCTTTACGGCTGCTAGGTAGTCACGGACCACGCCCATACGCAATTCAGCACAATGACGCTGCAAGTTATGGGTTATTCTCATACCTTTACCTTTACCTTTACCTTTATAATACGAAATAAGTTGGGTTACATGAGTTGACATTGAATTATCTTTTAAAATTATGGTCGAGTTCTACATAAATGAATTTATGTATGGGTTGATCGGCAGTAAAGTTTCCCAGAGAGTGGTTCTTCAAAGTAACAACATTCATTCAGTCCTCTGCACTAAATTAAATAATCGTGGCCTCCCCCATCTATGTAGGCCTATGACTGGTAAATGTACACCTCCCAATATCATCGTGTATAATAATAAGAGCAATAAGGATATTTTCAAATGTTCTTTCTTATAAAATTCAAATTTAATTTCAGAGAATGACGAATGCTGGTCACTTCCTTGTCAAAATGGTGCCAGTTGTATTGACAAAGTCGACAGCTTCGAATGTCAGTGTGCCGATGGATACGTTGGGACACTCTGCGAATCAGGTTTTTAATTCTTCATTCTCTCTATCTGCTTATTGGTTATTTCCTTCATTGGTTCGTCAGTTACAGTATGAATTACACCACAATTGGTTTACATCGAAACGAAACTATGTTGTCCTGTGAGATGTAAATGATTTAAAATGTACATTTGGTTTTAATCTTGATAATAGTCTAAACTTGATTCCATCATACTTTTATCAGATTCATTGTTCTTACTTGAACATATAAAATAGTCTATTAAATCTGGTGACTGTCTAAATATCGGAAATATATCTATGTTGCCCACAATTGCGTATACAATGGACCATTCTGCTAAATTCTGCCCCTTGGATTGTGTTGCTAAGTTCACACAAAACGACAGCGTAAACGTATGTAAACACCTGCATTTATAGGACAGCACGTGTATTTGTGAGACATGGCACGTATTCCTAGTTCTGTTCTGGATTGGCCAATTAAGTTTGACTGACACTCTGGAAGTCTATTCTATTTTGGGTAGATGTAAGTTTTATAACGCCGTGTCAAAAATGTGAGAATGTAGTAAATTTAGCATTGGTTAAAGGTGCAACTATGTGATCTTGTTTCATATTTCATTTCAGAATTGAACGAATGCTCTTCAAACCCTTGTGGAGTTGGCGGTTACTGTGTTGATCTTCCCGGGGCGTTTATGTGCTTTTGTAACTCGGGTTACGAGGGCAAATTTTGTGAAATCGGTAAGATATCAAAAAGATCCAACTCAGCAACCACACGAATACTTTTCGACAAAAGAATTAAAATTGTCATTACTGACAGTCGACAGTCGGAACCTTTCACTTAAGTAAATTTAAGTTCAAGTAATTGTCTGCATTGGAATGGAATGTGTACAGGTCTTAGAGAAACAGAAGCATTCCATTTTTCTCACTTTGGTTCGTTGCTTATCAATAAACATAAGGTGAATGAAAGATGTCACCACCTAACAACTTTTTTTGTTGTCTCTCACCTTAAATTACTTTGAATGCTTGTTTTATTCTGGAGATGTGACACGTGGAAATAGTTCACTCAAAATGTTATTAAAATTAAACGTGTGTTCTTATACATTCTCCAAAAGTCTTTGTTTGATTATAAAAATTTGTCATCTTTGATAATTTTCTTTTCTACCGTTGATTTTATTTCCCTTAAATTTATTCAAATTTTGGACACTTGCTATTTTTGCACTTGTATGAATCTGAATGTGTAGTAATAATTATATTTTTAGATACTGATGAATGTGCGTCTGAACCGTGTGAAAATGGAGCCACTTGTGTAGATAAACCGGATTATTTCCAATGTATTTGTGCGCCTGGATTCAGCGGTTACTATTGTGAAACAAGTGAGGGCGGCATTTTATAAAATACCTTAATTAATTGAAAAATGTTGAAAGATTTCATCGTTAATTAATATAATTGTTAATTACAATGCAAAACTTCTTTTAAAAACCATAGTATTTATGAGAATAATATTCTATTTTACTTTTATTCTTCGGTGATAATAGTAGGATTGATGATGGACATACTTTGTATGCATTGGCATTGCACAACTTTTCACAATAAATTTCCACACCATCTTGTGAATTATTATTTCTTTTAGACTGACACAACAAAATTATTTTACGTTTGGTTTTTTTAATAGACATAAACGAATGCGACTCTTCTCCTTGCGCAAATGGGGGTTTTTGCATTGACCAGGCTGATGGGTTTGTCTGTGAGTGTGCCCGTGGGTATGCCCAGCCTAACTGCAAAACAGGTAATTGCTAGATTTTTTAATATTTAAATGTTATTATTCTTAAAATTTTAGTGTTGTTTTATTATTGTCATGCTGTCAGTATATTAATCTTGATCATTATTATTATCATCATAACTATCATTATATTACATCATGACATAGACATACTATTATCATCCTCATCATGGAAACGCTAATATAGGTCCATAAAATCAAATGAGCAAACGTTTTCTGTTATATATACATAATATATATACGTATACATCTTATGCGTGTTTTACTTTCATGTAGAAATTAACGAATGTGAATCAGATCCTTGTCAGAACGGTGGAGAGTGCGTCGACAAAATGAATTCTTTCAAATGTAAATGCAAAGAAGGCTACAAGGGAAAGCTTTGTCAGAATGGTAAGCAGCATTTCAAGTTTTTTACGCATCATTGGGTCCGAGGAGACTATCAACGTTCCTCTTCATAAAACCACTGGCAAACACAAAATGGTTTAGAATGCTATAGAACATTTAAAAGCTTCATTGATTTGGGTTGGTAATAGAGGTATTACGTGGCATTTATTCATAGCATCCTAAAGGTGTTCTGCTCTTATATTTAAGCTACGTTCACATCAAGCCCGGTTCCGGTCCGGAGCACGGACAAAAAATCGGGAGTTGCTACGTTTTTCGAACGCTGCGTTCACATCGCGCACGGAACACGGTTGTTCGGGTTAAGTATGTAGGCTATGCGTTCGATTGGTTCGAACCAACCAATCGTGTTGCTGATTGGTCCAAGAAAAATAATCTCAGATTTCAGGATGAAAATTGCTCTCAGATCCATCGGTCCGGATCCGGAGTCCGGTTCAGGAATCGTACGAATTTGATGTGAACCGTCCTATTCTTTACCACTGAACCCATTTTTCACGATTTTTCCTCCGGACTCCTGACCGGACTCCGGGCTTGATGTGAAGTTGCTTATTAAGCCGGGCACTCACCGGGCGCGACTATCGTCGGTCGACGCGATTCTATGGAGAACGCAACGCCACGACGATCCGTTCAGACTGCTGCTGACAATCTGCAGACGGCGTCGCGACGTCGTCTTGCGCTCACAGGGAGTGGAGCTGGGTTCGTCGGCCGACGGTCCACGAGAGTGCCCGGTTTTAGGTGACGTACACCATACTGCTAAATTAATTAATAACACATGCACGATTGTTTTTAATTAATAATATCTTTCTTATAAACAAACAGATCGGAATGAATGCTACAACTTACCGTGCAAAAATGGTGGAACATGCGTGAACACTTTTGGAAGCTATGATTGTATATGTGAAACCGGTTTCATAGGCAAGAACTGCGCTGCAAGTAAGTGTAATCAAATGTAAACGGGCAAATACAGAATAATGGCCGAGCGGTTAGCAGGGGCGCCGTGATCTACAGCCATAATATCGGCGGTACTGTCGCCTATAGTTCTGGTGGTAGAACAAGTCTTCACGGATAAGGATTATAAACCGTAGGCCTAGTGTATACAACTGCTTGTGTGCACTATAAAGAACCCAATACATCATTCGAGTCGAGTAGAGGGATACCCCGGTGTACTGGAACAGACAGCCCCTGCTGTGGACGACGAGAATAGCTGGTATCAGATTACCGATTAGCACAGACACAAAGGGACCCTTAGGGGCGAAGAAAGTCATGGAACGAGTTCCTAGTCCACATATCATTTCTGTATGCACAGATAAAGTGCCCTGAACTACACTTATTACTATTAATACAGTTTAAACAAGGCCATTGCATTGATGACTTTTAGAGTGTTACCTTGGTGTGATGTAGAGTGTAGACAAATACGTTTTTAGGCCTACCTCTTGTGCTAAATAATAATAATAATAATAATAATAATAATAATAATAATAATGTTATATTTATATAGCCACAACATTGTAATATACAAGCCCAACAATTAATTAGCATCAAAAACTATTTACTTGTAGATGAAGATGACTGTTTGTCAACCCCTTGCATGAACGGTGCAACGTGTATTGATAAGGTTGGCGGGGTGACTTGCAAATGTCCCTCAGGTTACGAGGGAGAGTTCTGCGAATCAGGTAGGCCATTATAAGCCCAGACTTTCTAAAAAAATACTTTGGAGTGTAATCAGATTTCGAAGTGAAAACAATAATTTACATAACTATTGTGAAAAATTAAAAAAATTATATTAAAACAAGACACTTTAGATTTTTAATAGCAAATAATTTGCATTGCCAGACCAACCTCCATGATCAGACAGACTTTTGTTTGTTTTTTTCTGGAGTCGAACAGCTGTCAGTTCGATGATTAACGGCATTTTGTCATGAGTAGGCAACTGCCTGTATTTGGCAGTTGCATTGTATAGGGCCTATAATTTCAGTCTGTAAAACTGAAATCACACACGCATAAATAATAAAATTTCTGACTCTTGGCCCCATAAATTTTAAGCAATATTTCATATTAAGCCAGCCAACCAGCCAGCAGTCATTGGCGTTAGACCGAACAAGGGCTTTTGTACCACCAGGATATGTTTGTTGATTTCATTTTAAGGGAACATAATTTTTGACTTCTCCAAATGAATCAATTTCTCAGATATTAACGAATGCTTTGGAAACCCATGCAAGCACGGAGGAACGTGTACTGACAAGATCGATGGCTTCGCCTGTTCTTGTATCAAGGGCTACACCGGAAATGTATGCGAGACAGGTAAGTTTCTTCTCTGACCGCTTCTTTATTGAAACATCATCTCAAGTCTACATACTATTTAGGCCAAAAATGTCCTGATAAAAGATGCCAATTAATTCGTCTTGAAACCAAAGAAGCAACGTCGTATTTATAAAATAAACTCGTTTTATTGTACGTAAATGTAACTAAGTAACTACTTCTTATTTTTTAGATATCGATGAATGCATGTCGGATCCATGTCAAAATGGGGGTGTTTGCGTCGACCGCGTCAACTCGTATGCTTGTGTCTGCGCACCAGGTTTCGAAGGATTCAATTGTGATATTGGTAAGAAATGTTATTGTCTTTGATTTAGTTTTTATTGTTTTAGACACATTACACTTTATTATGATTATAAATTATGTTGTCATTATCATCATCACCACCCGCATCATTACCATCGTCATCATTATTATCATATTCATTATCATTATTGTATTTTTACTGTAAATTACTGAAAGGTAACTGCCTCTTTTCTATTTTAGATCGTGATGAATGTTTGTCTAATCCATGTCTGAATGAAGGAGAATGCAAAGATAGAGCAAACGGATATGACTGCATATGTCCCTACTACCGCACTGGACAGCACTGTGAATCTTGTAAGTAATAATGATGAAAGGCCTACTTACCAAATTTTGCTCAACCGGGATATGCATACGTTAAATACTGTTTTCAATCATAAATACACTTTTCATTGAAATCTCCTTTAAGACAATCTAAATGCTTTTATCATTAGATGTGATCACAGGATGGGACGATGTAATGGCCGCAGAACTGCAACAACCTGAAATGATAATGATATCTCCTCCTAGCGGTGAGGTTCATGCTGCCGAAGCTGTCTGCATGGAGACATACATGATTGTTTACATTGCAAAGAAGTTCTTCGGTGATATAAAAGCTGAAGAAATAACTCTTACGGACAGAAATTGCGTTGGAGCGCGTCACAACGCAACGCACTTTAGCATTGGAGCTGCATACGGAAAGTGTGGCACTGTAGCCGATGTAAGTTAAAAACATTAAAACTTCATACTCGAGTTGCCCATTAGGTACCAGTACGTTTAGACCTCGGCCTAGATACAATGAACGCGTGTAGCGCAGCTAATAACAAGATGAATAGTTCAGATGTTTACTTTTTAGACACGAAAGGGTAAATGCAAACTAAAGTAACAAACATAAAGATGTAACATTACCTATAAGAAAATGTGATTATTTAGACCTATCTGTACCCAAATTGTTTTTTAATGAAATGTGAATATATATTCTAAATTATCTTTTTGAATCTATTTAGGAAAAGGGATCGCATGTTATATTCAGAAATGAGATCAAATTTCCCCACGACAGTGAATTAAACGACAACGGAATCTCATTACCGGATGCCATTCACGTTGAGTGCATCATGGGAAGCAATGCAGACGTCTCAATCAACTACATTCCTCAAATAGATAATGTGATTGTTGATGAGAAGGGTTACGGGAACTTAGAATTCGGGTTAAACATGTATCGTGATTCATCGTACCGTTACACTAAAGACGAATTTCCCGCCGATATAGCCATGGAGGACCGTATATATTTCGGCACGCGTCTTTACTCCCGACCAGAGCTACAACTGTTTATCGAAAGCTGTATAGCGTCCCCATCGTCGATTCGTCAAGCGGCAGACTCAGCGTATACTTTCATCGAAAATGGGTAAGATAAATAGTCGGTACAGTTGTGTAATATCGATCAGTAACTTATGCTTTATAAACTAAGTCTCTTTACGAGGCTTGGGGTGTACAGTGGTCTGTAGTCGCGAGAAAAATTCTTGCTGTCACCCCGGGATCACAATTTATTAGCCAAGCAGAAAATTTCTTTTCGTTGCGAGGAAATTCATACAATATTGTCCATTGTGATCAACTGAATATTCAAAATGGATGATAAAGAGTTAACAAGTGTAAATATCAAAGAATCTTTGATTTTAGTTCCTCACAAATTTACGTCATAATTAATTCGGGCCCCGACCATCCTGTATTTCTATCTATGTATGCGCGACTTCAAAATTCACGAGTCAAAATGATAAGAAAAAAGGCTTTCTCTATGGGGGGGGGGGGGAGGGAACATTTCTTAATCATCATTCTTAAATTTTCAAATATTATCATTTCAGATGTAGTCTTGATCCAACCTTAACATTTCACACATCACCTTCAACGACGGAGGTTCGTTTTTCTATCGAAGCGCTATCGTTCGTCGACTTTGATGTTGAACCTATGGTAAGTATTGTAAACTTCATGGTTTAACTGACTATCAATAGCTTTAAACCAAATACCTTTAGCAATGTGTTATTTTGAGTAATGTGCTTAATATTAAAATTTAATATCTTATTGGTTCTTTCTTAGATAAGTAACTCAATGTTATCAAGGAGCAGTGATGTTATAATTGAAATTTTCTTAAAGGAGGCAGTCCAAATGTGTATCGATTAGAATAGTTTATAATAATATTCATTTAGCCTAAGCATACTTAATGTTTAATTTTGTTTGATTTTAGGTTTATATTCACTGCCAAGTGAAGCTATGTGACATGAAAAATGTTAGTAGTGAGTGCATAGCCGACTGTTCACGCCAAGAAAAAACCGGACCTAAAATTCATAAACGGTCAACAGAGCTCAATAAAGATAGAACATTAACGTCACAAGGCGGCATTAGAATCAGGAGAAATAGTGAAGGTACTGTACAGATCATATATAATATACCTTCTATGTAACAATAGACCTATAATAGTTAGTAATGGGAGGCTTACAGTTCATCACAAGAGGTGTACACTCCGGCTGTCGCGGTCTCGATGTATCGGCCTAACTTAGTTAAGTATTCATCTAGAGAGTGTTAATCAAACATATTAATTGAACAATCAGAAAAGGATCATAATTACGCGCATGTCCCACAAGCTACGTTTTAATATACTCTTATGCTTTCGTTTTGTTGAATATTAGTATTAGTACGTATCCTAACTGCGGCACCTAGTGGGACTGTCCGTTAAATTATACCTGCTGACAGTAGTTGTTTTTTTTTTTTATTTAGCCGTGTGAAACGCACAGATAACTTCGTTTTATTCAATGGGTTGTGTGGTATGCATGTTAAAGTGGTTCGTCCACGAGTCATCTTAATTAATTTCGAGTCCACATTCATACTTCTATGAGTTTTGGAAATAACTGCAAACATCTGGCTATCACATGCATATTGTGATGTTTGTTGTGTGGACTAACTTTTACTAGGCGCTTTCATAGTGCACAGGACGCGAAAATAATGACGACAGCTGTGTAAAACAGCAACTTTGAATGCGAGGGTTTGAACGATAGTAACGGAAACTATATTCTTATTTCAGGTACGAATTTTAAAGAATCAAGGAGCATCGTTGTTCTGAGTCTCTCTCTTACAATTGTGTTTCTACTCGCTGTCATCATTGGCTTGCTTATCGTTGGTAATTATTCCATAAGTAAGTCAAGAAAAAGTAATGCATGCGACCAATCTTGAAACCTAAATGCAGATGAATGGCGGAAATGTATTATGTGTTCATCCAGAAGGGATGTTATTGAAGAAGTATGATGAATGATGCAATGCTGTTTTATATGTAGTTATTTATATGTGTAAAATTTTCTGAATCCCAAAGGGAAAAAAAGATAGACTTTTGAGGTATATAAACAAATACGCAAAGTTCATACCAATGAGGGTAATGACGTTAATGACTATTGTTGTAATTGTAGGTTTTAATTGTGCCACAAATCGTTCATTATACCAACACGCGTTATTTTACAATTTAATGCAAACGAATAAATACTATATGCTCTACAATTTTTGTAATGTTCATATGACATCAATCAAAGGTACCGGTACATGTCCTATCACCTTAATTGTAAATTCTACCGGGCGTATAACGCCTTATTGGTGGACCGGACGATATTATAGGACTAATACGCAAGTTTATCTGTAATTGTCAACATATTTCATGATTTAAAGAAAAAAATACTTTCTTTATATAAATTATCAGTTTAGCTTTGATAAACTCAAAATATCTTTTTTTAATAATTTTGTATAATAATTAAGGTGTAATTAAAAGTATGTTTCTGAAATTTAAGTCGTTGGATGTTAGTGCTAAATATTGTGTTTTATATATTTTTTTGAATACCATTTAAAGGAGATAATAATAGTATACCGTACTAAAATGTTCTACTAAGCATACGCCCATTGCGTATGCTCAGTAGATTATTTTAATAAGCATGCGCAGAATTGTTTATATTATTTTTAAAGTGGACATAAACCGCATTGTCGTATCACTGGCTTAAACCGCAAGCAAAACAGAAGTTATGATCTCGGGGGAGGGTTGGTTAGAACAACTAATTTAGCCATTCTAATAATTTAACAAAAAAAAAATCGCATTCGGTTGGAAATGATTGACCCAGCAGGTGCCTGTCCGTCACAGGTATCGAGTGTAAGTCAATCACTTTAAATGGATTTGGTTAAGTGTACAGTTGTTTAAAAGCATACTATTTTATAATTATACTTAGGCCTAATAAATAACAAATATATTGATATTTTATTCTCGTAATTTGGAATAAGAATTATGTATTCATTATCAATTATATACTCCATGTTGTTAATTATGTTCTTGTACAGTAGCTGAAAGATGTACATATTAGGAACAGTGCCCGAGGATATTAAGTTTTGATTTTTGATTAAAAAGTGAAATGGTGGCCATGCACATACGGAGTGAATTGAGCTAGCAGGTCAACTTAGTACATGTTATAGTTCGCAATGAGTGGGACTACTGGAAAATTAATAATTTAGTTACAAGTACAAAGGGGCTTAAATTCAATGAACTTCAGTTCAAAGAATGTATGTAATTCTTTGCGTTTTTGTATATAAAAATTATAAAGATTATATTATATATTGAAAGTATGTTTAACACAGTTTGTTACACGGTGGGTACAAATATATCTCCCAGTTTAATTAACACTTTAACTACATTATAACATTTTATCGTATGTGACTCATGTCACATACATTTATGCATTTACCTCAAACAAAGCATTTGAAGCCAGTAGGTTACAATAATAAACGATTACAGTTGCATTAAGCTTGAATAGGAATGGAATTGATATAAAGCTTTGGAAAAAAATGTAATTACAGAAGTTAGACAACAAAATAGGAAAACGGAAAATTCACGGTAAAAAATAGATGGAGGTTTTCGCAAGGAAATGTTTACGCATAGGCCTTCTTTCTGTTAGCAGATCACAGAAATTGTATCGTAAACCTTAGAGAATGAATATGTTTGACTTATTTGCGTTTCGCACGTGTGTTGTAGAGTTTGATGTGCATCATGTTCGTACGCGTAATGTAGAGTTTTTGTTAGGATTTGACGTTAATCGTTTATGTAAATCGTAACGTATCCGGTGCGCCGTCTCATCTTGTCTGTAAAACTTTCCCTTGATGGTGATACAGTATTGTTGATGATGATGCTGTTGATAATAATAATAATGATGTTGATAATGATATTGGTGTTGAGGATATTAATACTGAAGAGGATCTCTGCTGACACAAAACTTTTATGTGATGTTGAGGATATTGATGATTATGGCTGTGTTAATTACCGATTATAGTTGTATATGTGTCATTTTAGTCATAGACCTATATATAGGTCTATATAATCGAAACAGTTATTTAATGAACGACTGTAGAGCACGTTGTTGATATGGGGAGGGATAAAAGAAATCAGGAGATTGCTTAAATGATGTATAACCCAAGATGTGTTTCCTTAATTAAGTGAAGCTAAAATGACATCGGCTTATGATAAAATATGAAGGTTTGATCGACAGTTGGCATATAAATAAAATCATTGTGAAAATATTATGATGATATTAATTGGATTGTTTTTTTTTTGTTTTTTTTTGTAAGTTGCAATATCATCCAAAAACGTTAGTAGGGGAAGAATCACGTTGATGCGAGTGGGAAATTATGCGAAGTCCCTGCCCCCACGTCTAAGTCCCTGCTCTCTGTTATATTCGCTAGAGTGCAATTTAGGCCGCTAGGAACCGGTCGTCAAGAAAGAATGCTAAACTTTTAATTACTTTACAATATTTATTTTGGTATACACATGATGTATTAAAAAATATTACAAAGGCTAGAAACATTCTATGAACAACAATATGGATTTGTATTCTTATAATTGAAACGATAAAATCAAGGCTTATAATTCCTCATACTGTATTATTAATATTGTTAAATAATATGTTAAGTGTTTTGTATAGCATGTGTTATATGATCGAATAAAGTCAATGATGTGATTATATAAGTTGTATTAATTATTTCGTTGCTTTTGTGCAAATTTTAATTGTGCATCATACAAAGAAAGTTTCTATTTTGAGATGATTGCGATTAGAATATCATAATTAATGATTATATGTGACAGACTATCGGCTATTGAGGTTGTTAATTAAGAGGATAAACTCATAGGTGTATATTAACTTCTACTGCAACCAGATCTACACAAATCAATTTGACATTTTCACTATACCAAAATCCTTCACTGTATACCAGTCAATTTAACGAATACTTATGCCTTTGTTAATATTTTCTCACTCTTAACTTTCAAATAAACGCTAGTAATTTACTTTAATACAAAATAAGCAATTGAATTATAATATTTGATTTTCAACTTTATTCGGCTAACAATTTAGTAAATTTCGTTAATAAAACCCAAATGCTTATATAAGACTTTAACGTAAAGAAAATCAATTTCTTTTAAAGATGCTCATTTAGTTGCCTAGCCCATTTCGTATTCGTAAGGTAATCGTGTTATTGGAGCGAATTAATAAGCTTTGAAAAACAAAATATTCTTTATCAACTGACGGCCGAACGAGCCAGGCTCCATTAGCAGAGACCACAGGGAATGAGATATTATGAAAACAATGTGTGCTAGCTTATATGATACTGTATCATCTATCTATTATCATAATACTGTACTATCATAATGCAAGTGTTCTAATGCTATATTCAACGATAGTCTTGTTCAGGCATATCGTTTCCACTTACTCTATATTAGAAAGTTAATTGTTATAACAGATAGGTTTAGTGGTAGACTTGTATGTGGCAACCATTTAACACCCTCTACTGTCATTGCTGATATCAGGAAAAGGACGAAATAACATTGCGAACAAATAGTTTGGTTCAATACAACAAAATATACAATTGTATTACGCACATAATGTCTCTATAAAATTTCAGAACATCAAATAAATCATGATGTGAGCAATATATTTCCACTTTCCTGGAACAGGACTTCAAAGCATTTTGATTCATTCTAACTTAAACGATTTAACATTAATGTAACATTTGTAAAGCTTAATACCATCACATTTTTCTATCAGAGTAAAATTTATTCAAATAGTTTTTGAAGGTGTGTAAAAAGAAAATGTGTAAATGCGGACATAGGAATCAAAGTGGAGTTAAAAAAAAACTGTCTCAAAGTAATCACTTAACGGAGATATATGTATTAACAAGTTCAAGAAGAGTATCGTATTGCGCACATATCGATATAATTTCTCTATAAAATTCTGGAATTATCTTTATGTACGTTTCCTTGAACTGGAATTAAAACTTAAAGCCCTTTGATCCAATTCAACTCAAAAGATTTAACATTAATGTTAAAATCTGTTCGCTTAATGCCATTACAATTAACTTCTTGAAACAATGTACCGATACTGTTTTTGTCTTTTGTTGTAAACCACCACTTTTATTCATTATTATATCCATCAAATTCATATTTTTCGATAAATGGTTAATGCACTATGATTAACCCATGTGCATACATATAATTCTTTTTTGTTTTTTACAGTTATCTATTTTCTTTTGCATATTCAAAATGTTCTTTTAAGATTATTGTTTCTCCATCTGTAACTATGTTACAAATTATATTGGAATTTTAATTAGGTAATAAGCATATTATAAACTGATTTCCATTAAGGCAGTTCTACCAATACCTTGCTTAAAAATAAACAGAATAATTCCATATTTGGAATGCATATATTATTTATGTTATTGTGATTATTTTAAATAAACAATTATGCAATTATTAAAATATTTCAATGGAGTAAAATGTTAACAAACTTTCTTCCAGAAAGATTTTCCAATTTCACTTTTTTCCAACAAGTGCACGTCATTCTCAATTACGTTACATGATGTATACACGTCTGTTCGATTCATTTTCCAAAGTACAAGTGTTTTTCATTTGTTGGAAGTATTTTATGTAATAATTTGAAATTAAATTTCTTGTTTTTCATACCAAAGAAACTTCAAAATATTTCTGTTTACATCATATTTTTTTGCCACATTTTGCTATAATTGTCGGTTATTTTGGATAGCACTAGTGTTTGAATTACTCACATTACCAAGTAGAATTTATTACATTTTACAGGTTCTTGTACCCATTGAAATCAAGTATTTTCCTAGTATTATCTTTGCTAGGCCCACTGCACATCTTTTGCCAAGTTTATCATATCTTGATAGACATCATGATATTATCGTATCCAACAAAGATAGATAAACATTTTATCGGTTTTTGTACTAGTGAATTCCAAATGTTTTTCCTAATATTATCTTTGCTAGATCCAATCCACATTCCTTTCGCTAAGATAATCATATCTTGATAGATATCATGTTCCGTTGAAGGTAAGCTTATTCCATTACATTTAACATTGTTTCGAATATTAATAGCCACTGATTTAACAACCAAAAGTATAAAGCCGATAGAGAACATACTTGTCGTATGCCACCTTTCATGTTGAAACTTTCTGAAACCAAGCTATTGTTTGTGGTAATAGAATCTGTATTAGATTTGAGAGTTGATGGAGAATTTGTTTACGATTGTTTTAAAGAAAACTCTTCTTTGTAATTGTTAGGGGCGTAAACATTAATTTAAGAATCTTTGTAGAAAAAAAATCTGTAATTATACAGCAAAAACTGGATTCGATTTTTATTGAGCTTGAAAATAAATTGTTTTGATGTGTGTCTTTTTTGACGTTTGATAGCTTTTCTTTAAAATGAGTAATTTTTGACTCATTATCTAAATTTCACCACAAACGGTAGGCCATCTAATGTTATAAGCAACTGCACCAAAGAAATGCACTAGACGACATATTCAATAAACAGATTTTTTTATGAACTATCACCGAAATTGACATGTATGAATTATTTATGTTGTTGCTTGGAAAATGCATTTATCTAATCATTTTAATTACTTCATCTCCCTAGAGGTGATATAACTATTCCGTCCATATTTCAACAACGGAAGCGTAGTCCTACACTAACTATTTGATATTAAATTTCAACATATCTAATATCATCAATCATATAAATAAATGTTATATTTATTAATAGGCAAAAAGTCAAACTTAAATTTTCAATTCTTTCTCATCCTTAATTTTGAATATTTACATAGACCTATACATTTTATTCATTTATTCGTTATTTATATATATCGCCTTTCTTTGTAGATATACAGCGCTACTTTTCCTGGGCATTAGGTCCACATGCTTAGGTATTTTTGCTGTCATCTTAGGTGCCCATTTATACTCCTGGCTGGAAAGAAGCAATGTAGATAAAGGGCTTTGCCCAAGGACACAGAACAAAGTGCACAACGAGGGATTGAAACCCTGACTTCAACGTTGGGAAACCGAACATTTTTAGCTGCGCCAAACCGCTTCCACATTATATACCTTACATTAAACCTGGAAAAATGAAAATGAATTCTTATGCTCAAATTGTGGTTATGAAAATATTATACTTTACGTCATTAGTATATTAGATTTGGCATTGGGTAGCCAATTATCATGTATCTGGCTTAGTGACGTCACAGAAAGTGTTTGATGAGCTCACACTATTATCCGAAGTCGGCGGAAACTGTCTGTATAGATAATACACGTATGAATGCTATATAAAAGGAGTTATTACAAGGTGAAATACCCGAAAAACTAAAATTGTAAGCAAAGTAATTATCCAGAAACATTCAGCGAATTCTGAATTAATATTACATAATAGACATGGCGAACAAATGTAGTGGAGCATCTGCAGTTGTTTCGTTAGCGTTCCTTACCATATTCTGTGTTACCTGTGTGTCAAGCGAAATAGTTGGTGGACACGTTTATTGGAAACAAATAATAAACAAGAAGGTGAGTAGAGCTTTTTCATTTGTAGTCCTGAACTTTTATTTATAATGTAACTATTGTATAAGTATAGGCCAATTTTGTATGCGTATAAGAAGAATGGCCACGATTAGGCCGCACTATTCCCAGACCTCTTCATTATTCTCCTATTATCTCTTGGACATTTATTGTGATAATAAATAATTGGATAAATTATTATATTTATGTTTGTATTTCCCGTTGTGTTTGCATCATTTTCTTTTTTGATATACAGTACTAGGCTAGTATACAGTAGTATACTAGTATACAGTATTATATTCAGTGAGTCTGAGTGATGAAAGTAAGTGCTACGTAAAAACAACTACTAATCCCTATTAACAAATAGACTTTCACTACTTGACAAGAATATTTAGGCCTAGTTTTTATTATATTTCTACAAGTAAAAAAAATGGGCAAACATTTGTATTGTACAAATAAACCTAGTAATGTTATTCTATTTTTGAAAATTTATTAACAGATAAAAATAATGTATCGTTTACAATGGGAAGGTGGAAGCGATAAAAATGATTATACAGGAAAAGGGACGAAACGCCAAGAAGGGGATATTTATATCTGCGATGTTAAAACATCTAAGAAGGTTGCACTCCTAAAGTTCCAAAACCTGGCGTACAATCCATACAGAAAATGGACGGTAGGACGAGGTACTACAAATTTATCCCTCGAAGCCAAAGCATTTCAATTCTAGTAAGTACAACATAAGAGTTGCCAATAATAATCAATTCTAATTACTCTGAACGCACAATTAAACGTGCATGGCTGTATGTCCACACGAGTAACGGTATACATATTAGATATGTCAATTTGTCATTACACATCTAGATGTGTATAAGAGACAGATCATCAATCATATAATATATATATATATATATATATATATATATATATATTATGTGTTTATTTGAATACGGTGCTTATTAATGGCTTATGCCTATAGTAGAATGATGATCGTGCAGCCACATAAATCACAGTATTGTCATGGGAATGTCAGTAAATCATAATTAGTGTATAAATTATAGACCTATAGGCTTATTGACAACAAACTTTATTATGTGTATATTTGCATAAAATATCACTATGTCGCTCAAACCCGACGTTTATTGGTTTCAGTAAATACTGACATAATTTAAAGGTATTTCTCAATTCTTTTAGATATTTTGGATCATTTCTATTATCAAATATTAATACACGGAATGATCACTATAGTTTTGAAATTGAGTTTTATATCATTTTTCCCAATTATAATATATTTCCGAAACAGGTTAATGCATTATGCAGAAAACTCGGTGCATTTGACAAAGTAAATTAGAATCCACACCTTTATAGTTAAACCACCTGTCAACCTGACCGTGCCAGACTGCTGGAGTCCAATATTTTATCGGAGAAAAGGAAAGGCGTCTGACAGTTGGTACATTCGTGAATGCGACAAATACTCTTTGAAATCTTTTATATTCTATTTATTGATTTTTTTTTCATTCTTTCTCTCTTTAAATTATGGCTATATGCAATTTGAAAACAGACAATGTGTTCAGTAGTATCATTGGTTGACAATATAAACATCCTAACCTAGTCATTTTGTGAAGCACAACGCAGCTTAAAAATGTCTAATACTGATAATAAAACAGAAATTGGTGTATATATAAAGCTTGTTTTCCACTATGCGATTTATTCGCGCGAATCGACAGCGTTGGTTCCATTTCTGAGCCCTGATTGGTTGCGCATTTTTTATTCGCGCGATTCGCGCGAATAAATTCGCTTAGTGGAAAACTGGCTTAAAGCCTGTTTCCCACTAGAATTTATTCGTGCGAATAAAATCTTCGGTACAATTTCTGAGCTCTGATTGCGAAAAAAGCGAAAAAATGCCTAACCAATCAGAGCTTAGGAAGCGAATCGATGCTTTGATTCGCGCGAATGAATTCGCTTAGTAGAAAACAGGCTTAAGGAGTCACGACATCTCTCCCTGCGTACACCATGCGATAAGCAGATCGACATATAGTAGCCTACATGGTCATAAGATTTCGCGGTACGGACAAATATACAGGCAATTTACAACATCTTTTTCAATAGATTTACTTTCTATTAACTACGTTCATTTCTGCTTTTCTTAGTTTAGCGGAAAGGTGTATGAGCCCGTTCCTTCGATTGAAGGAACCACAAACGTCGAAATGGTCAATTTACATTTCCGGTAATCTAACCTCACAATCAGGAAATAAATCCCCAGTATCGTACATGAATCCTGTAGTACCGTTCCGCAAAGGATGCTACCATAATATTGAGATACCAAGTAGGTACTTTAATCATCATAATGTAATTTATTGCTTAAAAAAATAGAACGATTGTTATGGTTTTACCTGACTTTCATTATCATAACACTTTCATGAAATGATCCTCAGCGCTCTTTGTCAATCAAACTTAAAAACTGACCAATCAGAACAGGACCAGGAATACAGCCACTTATAATAGGTAGTTTTCACCGCACGACGTTAACCTTAAAAATAACGGATGATGTCATAATTTATTCATCTTGCGTTGCGGAATACGTTAATTTCAGGATTTTACGTGCTCGAAAAGTTAGTTAGGGTTTGCGCATACGTATTTCGATTTGTTTACAAAAGGGGCGGAGCTATCGCGTTGCATGTTGTGTACTAACGTTAAACTTAAGGTTAACTACCTAGTAATTAATTGTTTTAAATTGTTCATAAAATACAAGTTTCTATTCGTTCTAATGAAACATTTTCTTCAAAAATGACCTTTTCTGACCCCCTTAGTTACCCCCCATATCTCTATAACTGTTAGCCATACAGGCTTGAGCTTAGTATCAAACTGTTAATAATATACAAGTTTTTATTTGCTCTAATAACACATTCTTCAAAAATGAAGTGAAATGCACTTTCTGACATTTGACCTTGATTATCCATCGCCATAACTGTTAGTGATGCAGACTTGAGTTTGGTCTCAAATTGTTCATAATATACAATTTTCTATTTTTTCTAATGAAACATCATTTTTTGTACTAAAGTTACAGAAAATGTCATTCTGACCTTTCACCTTGTATCTTATCCTTATATATAACTGTTGATAGTTATGGATATATGAATGATGTAAAGTCAAAGGTCAGAAATGGCCTTTTTCAGTCATTTTCCCCCCTTTTCTACATAGTGTCCTTTACTATTATTTTAATTCAATGTTTATCAATCAAGTTATAAAGCTCTGATATGAAAGCTACAGCAGATAACAGACTTTGGCCTTAGGAAGTCAAATAAAAATTCTTTAAACCTAATTTTGAAACAGAATACTA
>NW_022704992.1:3253976-3256540 GCF_011630105.1 Anneissia japonica | reverse complement strand
ACATATAGATGTAATCTGCGTGGTTGGCTTAAACCAGATCATGTAGACAAGAGTGCTCAATGCAGTATATAGCAGAGCAGATAGACAAATAAAACATGTAACACTGGATGTATGTAGGCCTATGTATTTATGTATACAAATGTAATTATCTTTCAGATTCATGAGTAGGCAGCAGTGCATTGAGATTGATGTATACTGTAAGTTAATGCATCCTGTTTTTCAATGTATTGATCTGTAAACTATGCCAACTGCGTAGAGGATTTAAACACAATTGTCAAGCTCTTAGTGGCACGTTTGAAAGCTAATCGTGTTTATAGGCATAGT
The DNA here is from genome assembly GCF_011630105.1 of Anneissia japonica. Taxonomy (NCBI): domain Eukaryota; kingdom Metazoa; phylum Echinodermata; class Crinoidea; order Comatulida; family Comatulidae; genus Anneissia; species Anneissia japonica. The sequence goes on along the minus strand of NW_022704992.1, from coordinate 3,256,216 downwards.
TGTCGGCCAGAAGTTGTCGGCAAGCTTAGCAATAAAATGAACTAGTATTTGACACGGTGATACAAAATACTATATAGGCCTATCAATTGATAATATTAATAATCAATAGTACCTATATCGTTTTAAAACTGAATTATATTTTATACCCCGAAACACAGACAGCGTCGAACGGCGCAGCCCGACGCAATTTATCGTCGGGACAGTCTTAATATATAAGCCATCGTGAGAAATATTAAACATGTTTAATACGGTATTCTACGACGCGACTGCAAACCATCGCGTCTGCGTTTAACTCACACAGACCCGACGCGAAAACAAATCGCGTCGGGCTGCATCGTACGACGCTGTCTGAGTTGGCCTTTAGAAAAATAAAAATCATTAGACAGTAAATAACCAACTTGTGTTAACAGTGTTTTCAGACAAAGACAGCAGCGGCGCCAGCGACTGAAATCTGGGGTTTGGTGGGGGGGGGGCGGCAAGTAAGGGGCTAGGTGGGCGGCAAGTAAGGGGCTAGGTAAAATTTTAGGGAGGAAGCAATATTCTGGGGTGGCCCGAAGTGGCCATGGTCGGGCGTCGATCAAAATGTTTTGAAAGTATTCCAGGGGGGAAAATCCACCGAAAAATATGACAATTTAGAGGTTTCGGGTTTCAGAGGCTTATTTAATCGATTTTTAAAAATAATAGATAGTCTACTGATATGTAGAAAATATATATCATCTTTTTTTCTCCCCGACGAATTGTGGTTTTTCCTTTTTTTGGGGGGGGGGGACTGGAGGTGAGAAAATTTTCTGGTTCGGTGCTCCCCACCCCGCCCCCGCTAGTGCCGCCACTAAAGAAAGGCATGCAAGATGTTAAACTGTAGCGCGTGTCTTTCTGAGACTGGGGCCCTTTCATTGGTGGCGCCAGAGGGGAAGGGAAGGGAATTTTCCCCTGTCAGACATGCCTGTACCCTTGTCGTCTGACTCCACGACGATGTCGTCGGATCAAAAATATTTTAAAAAATATTATTTGCCTATTCAAATAACGTTATTTTAATTGTCAATTCCTATTATTGCGGTCTCAAAGCACAATTTGGACCATACTAAGGCCTAAAAACTTTCTCTTGAACCCTACCAGCGACATTTTTTAATCAGGGACCAGGACAGCATTGAGGCTCTATCGGCCCCTTGGAATTCAGAGCCCCCTGTCGGACATGTCGGACCCATGTCAGCAAATTTCTGGACCCACTGCTGGGCCCTTTTTGGGACTCATTCGCTAATTCCATCGTTTAGATTTTAGATTTAACGACGAATAAATGGCATAATATCAGTGGTAGATCTAGTAATTTGAAATGAGGGGGACCATGGAGGAACTTTCAGAGATGGATGGTCTACCACCTCAGCCCTGCCATGGTTGAGGCTGAGGTAATAACATTTATTATTTTGGCACCTGAATGGCGGGAAATGGCACTCACAGACTTACAATTGTGAATATAATTTTCTTTTTATCTCCTTTAAAAAAAAAATTGACAAATTTAGTGGGGCATCTGGCACTGGATATATGTCCTACCGTTGATGTCAGAGACACATTATGCTGTTATGTATCAACAAAGACCTTTTTGGTCAGGGTGATAGGTCGAGGACCATAGAGTGGGGCCCCTGCGCTTAACGTTAATTTCAGTCATTGAAATACATACTATAGTAACCAGGGCATTGTCAATACACAGTTATACTCTTGGATAGAGACAGCCAATGGGGATAAAGTGTGTTGTCCAAGGAATTGGTCAAATGCGTGGAGACATAATCTCTATGTTAAGGTGAGTGGGGCTTCAATCAAATCACAACCAATGCGGCAACAACTCCTACAGTTCAATATGCATTCAATGGCCGTATTCGACTGGTTTGTTTCGTTGGCAATGGTTTTTCGTTGAATATGACATTCATTCGGCTGGTTCGTAAAAATAGACTTCGTTGACAACGAAAATTAATGTAAACCAGAGTGCACCTGATCAAAACAAACATGGCAGATTACTCAGCTTAGCAAAACCATTTGCAACCTCGCCTACTCTAGCGTTTATTGCAGTTACTAGGCACCCACTTTATTTTGTTTTTTCATTGCTATCGAAAATCAATAATGTATATTTTGATCATTAAATCTTACAGCTGGTGATCTTACAAATCTGGATGTAGTACTAGCACCACCAGCAAAAGAAAATAACTTTAAAATGAAGATAAATTTCAGCTTCGAGGTAAGTGTATATA
>NW_022704992.1:3240965-3253946 GCF_011630105.1 Anneissia japonica | reverse complement strand
CAGATTTCAAGGGGTAGGAGTGGGGGGCTAACAAAGAGTATGAGTTGGTCATTTTACTCTCATTGAGTCAATTAATAGAAACATAATCGTAAATTTTAAAAGTTTTGTGCGAAATATTACAGTATTTCCTTTTAAATGTTAGTTAAATGATCAAAAATTATTAACAATCTACATATAGGGGCCTATTATCTACAATTAATTAATTAATTGTTGAATTTGTATAGCTCATCATGCAAAAAAACCTCTATGCGCTTGGGGATTGAGTTCTTTGAATCTGACATTTTGAAATAAACACTATAGTTGTCCCTTTCCCCCCATGTTTTATGTTTTAGTTATCTTCAGTTGGCAATCCCTTGGAAAAGTTTTCTTTAAGGTTGTACAGCATTATTTTTGTCAGATTTCCTCTTCGGAAATCTATTAAATTGGTCATCTAAGCCTCCACCTTGTCCCCATCATGTAGGACATACCTTTACACATAATTTTATCTTTCAGGTCAAATTGCCCTCAAAAGAAGGTGTTTTTATGGTACTTGTCGGTAAAACTCTTAAAAACCTCAGACGTGAATTAGCGAAGATGATGAATGAGAATTACAAAGATTTTAATAAAAAGTTCAAAGTTTATGACTTGGCTAAGCAGAGTACCCCAATATCAGTAAGCGCAGACGATAAAAATAGCTTCATACTAGATTTAGACAGTTTTCTCGGGAATGAGGCTATATCGAAAAGGACTAGATTCTTTGTTTACGTTACGTACAACCTATGGTCTGTAATAAAATATCCCCCTTGTAAGGAGTTTAGTGGCCTTAATGATGGAAATGCTTATTTGTGTGTATTCGATGGTAAATCTGCTTTGTGCAATCCAGACCTTGCCTAAGATAAACTAGCGTGTGAAAAGACATCAATACGCTGTTGAAACATATTATGTTATTATGATCACTTTTAAGTACATTTTAAATGTATAACTGACACTGGAGTTAATTAGAATGGAAAAAGGCATAAGTGAATGTTGATCTCCTATTCAATTGACAGTTCACGTCTTGTATGAAAATAGTTTAAGCGCATAAGGCGTACCTTACCTTACTTTAGATGTCTTATGTTTGTAATGTTTGCTTTTGTAGTTATCGTATGTATGAATAAATAAATTAAAAAGAAAAAAAAAACAACTTTCAACAATGTACCAACTTTAATCAGTGAGGATAATACAATCTCCAAAACGGTGGACGTCATAGTTGACGATCAAACGACGAGGAAAGTATACATTATACGGCACTATATTATACCACATTATTAAAGTGAACACTTATTTAAGACATAGGTAGTTTTCTGTAGTTTAAGTATTAGTAAAGTGTTTGTTCAAAAGGTTATTTTTTTTAAAGTTGAAAATATGAAGTCTTTTTGACATTATGTTGGTTCTGGATAATAATTTTTAGACATTCTAATCGATTTATTATATTCCTTATGACTTAAAATATACCTAGATACCTTAATTATAACTAACATGTTTAGTTTAAAACTTACATTTTAGACATTATTTTGTTTTTCTCACATTTAACACGAGTCAGAAAGCTTCTACCTCGTTAACATTTTCTTACAAATTAAAAGTTTATGCAGACGCTTAAAATGAAATTGTGCAATTTTATTCAAATGTTTCATACATTGTTCTTTCGCACAAATTGTTTTCCAGTTTAAGTTTTGTGTTCTTCTTCCCACTCTTGTACAGTTGTGGGAGAGAAGATTTCTGGGAAAAATTTCTTATAGAAATGTTTTACTCGATACATATAATCTTTCGTGCATTTGTTAAAATTATCAGTTCCATGATGTATATCTTGTGCAATGAATAGTAATTGCAATTGCATTTTTATTTCTTACTTTACCTTCCACTTCCAGAAGATTTTCTTTTATATTTTCTGATTGTTTAAATGTGTTAACATTATCAATATCACTAATTGTAGTTAATACAGATTTTATCCACAACCTGTTATGCAAAGGTTTCTTATCTAAAATAATACATTTGTTTCCTCTTAACAATTTAAACAACCTGTTGGGTCCAAAACAATATATTGGCCTACTAGTATTGAGTAGTGCATTGAAGACTTCCTCAATATATGGAGACATACCCCACTTTGAGGTTGCCAGCGTATTTTGCTAGACAATTGACGTTTCTGAATCTCAACAATCAGACAACAAAATTAACCAATCAACACAGAACACCTGGCAAACCAACAGTGATGATGATAATTTTGAAGATGGATGGTGATTAATATAATGGTCAGTGGTGATGATGATGATTAATATTATGATTAGATGCTGATGATGGTGATCATGATAGACCTATTGATGATAATGATGATGATAATTATGATAATTATGATGATTATGATGATAAAGAGAAGGAGAAGAAGGATTTCATTTCAATGCATTTCATTTATTTTGCCGAAAACAATTACAATCTAAAAGGGAAAAACAGTCGGAGGAACAATAACGATACAATAAATGTTGGTCTCTGTTTCTCCACTAGGACCGGAGGGGTAATCAAAAGTAATATAAATTACTGTCAACGTGGATCTTCATCCGATGGGTGGAATCAGAGAACAACAAAATACAAAGAAAATATACTATAAATATACATTTAAATTACAATATAGAAAATAATAAGCATTTCGATTACAATCATTAGACGCATCATTATATTATCAGTGGATCAGCACACATTTCGTGAAGGGGAGAGGAAATGTTGAAATGAGTTGGTAAAGGGGCATTTTTATGCCAGGTACACCTTCCTACATTGTAAGAGGTCTATTATGACTTTAATTCTAAAAATGTTCCTCAGTTCCTATGTAAGAATGACGATGATAAACATAATGGAAATATCAAAGGCAACAATGACAATGGCCAAGGATGACTAAGATATCTCTATTTAAATCTAAAATATCTCTATTTAAAAGTAAGATATCTGTATTTAAAACTATTCTATTTAAAACTAAGATATCTCTATTTACGATTAAATGACAACTCGGCTCGTCGTAGAACGATATTCGACACTGGGCGTGATACCCGGGCCCATATCGCCATTCGACTCTATCGTTTTCTATGAATTGCACTGAATTTTAGTGAGATATTTTCTTTCTTTTCCTGTGTTGCTGATCAATGTATTCAGTGGCGTGTCTACGTGCCCTCCCACAAATACACACCCCGGCTCCTCCACAGGTGCCGGAACCATAAATTTGCGAGCCCCAAGTAGAAGCTGGTACTGCAAATGTTATTTCGATGTGAGTTTGCTTCAGGAAAATATCATAGTGTTGATGGTTTGCCCTACCTGACGTTTTGTCGCAAGTATTTGGCAACGTACAGAGTATTTGGTACGATAACACGTCAGGTAGGGCAAACCACCACTGTCATTAAAATGATAACCATAATCATATAAATTGAATATATAAGCTATGAAAAAGAGAACTCAACATGAGATGGAATAATTCATATATTCAAAATGGAAAGAGGCTATCGTGATGCAAACAATTAATTAAATTACATGATTACAAATGTTGTTTGTGTATGGTATCCATAGTTATATTCATGACAGTTATCTTTATTAATTTAACTATTATGTATTAATACGACACTTCTGGATGGCATACGTGAACATCTCAATTTCCGAACTATATGCGAACAATTTTTACTTTTTACTATAATGTTAGTGCTGTACATCTTTGGTATAGGGTTGGGTATACGTTCCTTTGCATCCGGTTGCAGTGATGGACAAGGTAAGAGCGACTACTACTACCACTACCATTACTACTACCACCACCACCACCACCACCACCACCACCACCACCACCACCACCACCACTACTACTACCACCACCACTACTACTACTACTACCACTACTACCACTACTACTACTACTACTACCACTACCAATACCACTACCACTACCACCACTACTACTACCACTACCACCACCAACACCACCACCAACACTACCACTACTACTACTACTACTACTACTACTACTACTACTACTACTACTACTACTACTACTACTACTACTACTATGATAACGGTATATCAAGCTAAATTTCACTATTATTATTATCTCCGCCAGGATATATATGTTTTCAGTCGTGTAAGTTGGTGTATGTGTCGGGGGAGGGGTGTGTGTGTGTGTGTGTTCGTGTTCGTTACACGTGTCTTGTTTTTTTTTGGGTTTTTTTTTTTTTCAAATTATCTCGAAAACGGCTGCACAGACAGAATAAAAATAACAGGGAGTGTTATATATGGCCCGACGAAAAAATTATTAAATTTCGGTGACGGGCCGCAGTATATGTGGATGTGAAGACCAAATTACTGTAAAAGGATTTAAGAGCAAATACATCACACCAGATATTTCAAAAACGTGTCAATTCTGAAAGAAAGTTTCGTGAAAGTTTAAACAGGGTACAAGGAAGAAATTATTAATTGCTAGTAATGATCCAAATTCAGGTGTGAATTTGAGGGTCATTTAAAATTATAAGGTCCAGACCTAAATATCTCAATAATCAATGGCTCTAAATGACACTTGCCAGAATAGTTTGTCATGTTTTGATGAAGAAATGTTAAAATGTTGGGGGCCATTCGGAGTAGGGTGTGCATATGAGGAACATTCAAAGGAAAACGTCCCAGAACAGATATTTCAAAAACTGATATCAATGAAACTTTTGTGAAAGTTTAAGAAAATTACAAGGAAGAAATTATGAATTGTTGGTGACGATCCAAATGCGGGTGTGCATTTGATGGCTATATATATCTTAAAAATATATAAATATGACAATTTCCAGAATAGTTTGTCATGTTTTAATGAAGTTAAATTTTGGTCACGATCCGAAGTAGGCTGTGGATATGAGGACCATTTAAAAAATAGGTTTACCGTAGACCAAAGGCAGATAACAATAGCCGAATGATGAATATTCAAATTAGTGCAAATACAGTTAATGTGTACAGCGTTTGTACTAACTTCAATTTTTGGGAACTGATTGGGAATATTTTTAATGCTTCTTTATATTTAAACATGTAAAGCTAATAACCATTGATTATTTGCATAATATTTCCATTTCAACACCAATACTTGGCATGTCTTTTTTGTCAACTATAAAAGTAAATTTTTCTCGTGTGTTTAACGGGAAGTAAGGAATTGGTGGTAAAAAGGTAGTATACCACTAGTAATACAATAAAAGGCCTCGGAGTTTCCAGTTAGCTGGTTAGTGTATTTTTTGAAAGTAGGTGGTGGTTGGAAAGTATGTGGGTTGACACTTTTTTCTACGGTTTCAGTAGTTGAAAATACAATGTTTCAATACTATATGTTGCTTGGCTTCTGTGTTCAAAACGTAAAATGCGTAGTGACAAGTAGGACGACCGTAAATTTTTAGGTGAATTATTCGGGTTACAAAATCTGAAAATGCCCACTCTAAAAAAAGAGTCCACAAAAACTTATACTAAAAGCGGAAATAGTGCCACTCTTTGAAATAAAAAGTGTTTGGGCGAGTTATTGTGCATTTTGGAAGAGGGCGGTTGAGCGAAGTGAGGTGAGGTGGGATGGTATTGGTAGTGTTTGGAGTATAATTGGAACATGTTTTGGCAGGTTTATTTTATAGAAAGGGATTTGCGGTGGGTGGAGACATTTCATCATTACCTTAAACTATTTAGTAGCCTCATTCATTCTCATTCATTTATAATTATTGCTATTATTATTATTATTATTATTATTATTATTATTATTATTATTGTCGTTGTCGTTGTTGTTGTTATTGTTGATGATGATGATAATGATGTTGTTGTTAATGATGATTATAATGATAATGTCGATGATGAACGATGAGGAGGATGATATAAGCAATAATAATTGTTCTTCGCCAGCAACAGACAGCATTATCGCTTGTTTCAAGCATCACAATCAACGTCGCATGACTAGGAACACAATTCAGTCTGATGGAATGACTAGGTGCTATTGCATTGACCATTGCAAGGTCAGAGGTTATATTTATGCTGGGTTAAAGAGTGGCGATACATGTTCTTGTGGAATGAGCTACACAGGACTTCCGAAAAATGGTCAATGTAACACCCGATGCACAGGAGATTCAACTAAAAATTGCGGAGGACAAAATCGAATGGAAATATATTTAACAGGAGGCTTCAAATAATGTACTATGTTTTTTTAATTTTCACATGTGTTGACAATGAGCTGGAAAGTTCATCCTGCTATGCGTGCCGAGAAAGTATACCTCCACCCACATTGTAAATAGTTCAAGAATGAAAACAGAACACACTCCGCCACTGAGATTCGAACTCGGAACCTGGCCAACTAGATCAAAAATGTGTTTTAGTTAGGTACGATCCTGTAGCCATTATGAGCCTTCAATTATTTTACCTTGGACCATGACAAACCATTCTAGAAAGTTTCGTTCAGATCTATTGATCAGTTTTGAGATATTGAGGCCACGGACGTTCAATTTTAAGGGTCTCCACATTCACACCATCTAAGTTGCATATTTTTTTTCTTGGTCATGACGAGAGGGTATACCATTGGTCACTTTTTGAGATATTTAGGCTGGAAAGTTAGGAATTTAATTGACCCTCAAATTCAAACCCAACTTTGGATCGTCACCAAAATTTATTTATTTTTTTTTATAACGTGATTAAGCTTACCGGAAAGTTTCTATCCATAGGAGATGTTTCCCTTACAATGTTCTTCTTTGAATCGTCACCAAAATTTAATATTTTTTTCTTATAACGTGATTAAGCTTACCGGAAAGTTTCTATCCATAGGAGATGTTTCCCTTACAATGTTCTTCTCTGGATCGTCACCAAAATTTAAATACGGTATACAGCATGAGGAAACTCTCTTCTCTATTTTTTTCTAGTAAGATTGTTAAGGAGAAAAAAGCAAAATAAAAAAGATAAATTAGTTGTATTCTGAGTAAAATAAGATCAAGCTTATGTTTAATATGTTATGTTTTTTTGTTTCTCTTTTGGTAAATTTTTGTTTTGTTAATATACAATCTTGTCAAACAATTCTGAATTGTTTCTTTTTTTTTTTTTTAAATAGGCCTATTGCATGTTGTATGTGGCTTCAAAATGGAACAAGTTTAACACCAGATTTTTAAAATTATTTTATTTTTTTAGTTATAGAGACCATAATTAGTGATCCGACTGTTTCGTATGAAGGCATTACGGCAGTTCTCAGCTACGGTAAGCGAGCGTTATTGTTATTAGGGATTATTGGCATTGTTATTTTCTAGCCTTAAATACTGTTTAAAATTTGTATTATTGTAGTTTATAATTATTTATTAACAATATTGATTATTATTTCTAATAATAAGAACAATATTTGGACTATAATTTATACTACGGTACTACTAATAATATTCCACTGTAAGCACAGCAGGTCTATAGGCCTATTACATATATATTTATTATATAGGCCTATTTCATATATATGGACAGTGTATTAAGCAAAACACATCTTGAGCCTGTTGATTGAGTTCACTCCGTACAATCAGTAAAACCAATATATCTAAATATATAAATTAATTAACGGGGATGACAAAATAAATACAATGATTGATAACTAACAATAACGAAATGATAAATCATACAGATTATTATAATAATGTGTAGCACCATGATAAACCAAAAACAACAAAAAAACAAAACAAAAACATACTGTTCTTGTCATTGTTCTGGTGGGTAAAGCAGACCTCCTAAAGCCCTGATATTCAACCCCCAGCCCGGGCAAACTCCGGGCCACCAAAGATTTTGATCCGCCCGCGCAACATCCCTTAAAAATTAATCATTTTCCGTCCGATGTTCAACACTTACAGAGAAAGTTTTTCAGTTAATAAAAACATGACTACTTTGGCATTATTAGTGTTTCTTAGTGTAGCTCACTATCTCTATCTAGTGTCTTGCCATGAAGAGAAGATACGGGTTGGTGATTCTTGTCCTAATTGCAATGGGGGAGAGGGAGACTGATGGGGATAAATGATTAAGTGGGGATCACTGATATGATGTATGTCTAACCATTAGCGGCGCCACCGGCGGATCCGTGGAGCAGGCTTTTGGGCATGTCATTCTGTTGCAAACACTGTTTTGATTTGTCTTTAAAGTCTGATTGTGCCATTTCCGGAAATCTAGAGGTGTTTATTTAAAAAATTTGCTCACCTCAGCCCCAAACATGAGCTGAGGTAAATCAAGGAAAAGGGAATCTGACTCCTCGTCTCGGGAACTTTCTGGCGCTACTTAGTACATACTTTTTTCTTTTAATTTCTAGTGGTAGAAGGGTAGGAGATTTGTCGTATCCTCCAGCGTTCCCTTATTTTTTACAAAACAAGGCTTATGCTTATCTTAGATGATGTCGAAAAACCATGGTTTAGGCCTATTAGGAAGACTTGTAAACCTATAAAGTGGGTGGGGCTGACGTTAAATAAATTGAAAGTAAAAATTATGTCGGCCCGCTGGTGGTCTCAATAGATTAAAATTGGCCCCCAGCTTAAAAAGTTTGAATACCAGGGTCGTAAAGACTGCAAAGGTGTAGGAGTAGCCTATAACAAGAGGGTAGAATTTTAAATCCTTTGGAAAATTGTATACCGTACTCTGTAAAATTATTGTGAAGTAGGAAATTTATGGAAGTATATATAATAGCTTTATTTGAAACGACGCTTTAAAAATAAAAAAAACCCTTTATTTTTGCGGCCCTTTATTTCCGCGATTTTACAATTTGAAATAATTCACGTCCTTTTATTTTCACGATTTTTACAATTTCCACTCATTTTTAGCATGATGCAGAAACCTGCAATAGTGTTTTTTAATCTAGCTGGAGTTTCCTATTTCGGTAGGTTTCTTCGGATTTTTCAAGCAATACTCTATACATATGCTTAGCTAGGTAGCTTAGACAGGCCTCTGCAGATACCCTAGGGCAGGTTTGAACAAAACTTTCAAATTAAAATGTTAGAAATCTTGCAGCAAATTTAGGCTTAACAAAGTAATAGTACATAGTTAATTATCAACTAATGGGAAATTCGTATTATAGAAGAAATACAATGCTGTGATTTTATTCCATTGAATTAGCTAGCACCACCACCCTAGTAAGCCTAGGCCTAGCACTCTGTCTGGCTCTGTGAAGTGAAGTGTGATGTGATGGCCTAGCTAGCCAAGATAGCTATTGAAATTCAATTCAATTCAATTCAAAATAACATTTATTACCTTCCTTTGAAGCATAAATATACAAAATAAATGGTCATTGTGATAAATATAAAGAAAACAGCAAATAAAGGAAGGAGGCAAACGCCCGAAAAGATAAAGAAATCTTGTGCTGGGCCTACCTAAAGAACAACAAAAAAGACAGAAAACAGAGCGGGACGAGAAAGACAGACGAACGAAGATACAGGGACAAAACAGGAGCGATAAAAAACAAACAAGAAAGCCAATACTAGACCGACAGAACAGGGGAAATCAAGAGAAAAGAAAGACTGTGGAAAAAAATAATCGAAAAGAGGGATTAAAAGATAATATTTTAGTAATTTAAAATAAAATGTTTTTAAAATTTGGTGGAATAAGATAAAGATTTCTTAGAAACGGGGTTCATGATAGAGTCAAGCAAAGAATTCGAAAGTTTGGATTCAAAATATCTATTTTATGTTGAAAATAATTTGTTCTATGGGTTGGGATAAGAATATGAGACATGAAAATGAAGGGTTTTAGCCTAATATAGGCCTAAGTAATGGAATATGCGTGTAGAAAAAGCAATATTACATATAATATGTAAGTACAATTGATAAGCGCTAATGGTCGATATGATTGTTGAGAGCCATTGTTGAGCATCTTGTATTGTAAAAATTATGAACAATTATGATAAGTATGGAGCATTGTAACCATTGACTATTATATATGTAGGCTACATGGCTAGCGCTGAGGCGAAGACATTTTACCCAATGCTGGATAATAATTGATCTCTATCGATATGGGATCTAGGAGGAGGTTCTTGATGAATCGTAGCATTTTATTTAAGCTACTTGTTTTTTTATTGAAGATGACGAAGTAAGGCCTACCGGTATATATGTAATAGTCGTAATCATTGATAATTCAATAAATTGTATATTTTTCATAGCTTCTGATGAAGTCGAAGACCAAGACATTATCTATGCATACACAGGAGGCAATTGGGAGCGTGACGCTGGACTAGGAGACGCTTCAGCAATTAGTCTTCAGATTATGTCCGAAGAAAGTGGTAACGACGCATTAAATGCTTCATTTAGCAAAATTCAGACAACTTATTTGCATAATCAGTGGCGCAGATTTAATGGGTTAAGGGGGAATCTCCCCCACTCCCACACAACCAAAACATGAGCTGGTTGTTTCAGATCTCAGTGAGAAAATTCACAGAATAATAATCATATTTAAAAAAAATTGTGTGATAATTATTTTGACATTTTTAAATGCCAATTGAGTCTATAATAACATTAATTGGATGATTTTTTTTTAAACATTATCAATTTTAATTAGCCTGATAAATTGATAATGATTAACTTGCAATGTTGAGTCATACATGGGTAATCTTGTTTGCAGAAAACACAGTGTTTGCGATGGCAGTCGGATATGAGGAGAAAGAAAAAAACACAACCATTTTAGTTTCATCACAGGAGAATGGAGACGATGATAGGTAGGTTCAGCCTTTCTGAAGTTTTTTGTTTTCTGTTTGTTTTTTTAAAGGCGATTGTGAATCCCTGTCTGCATTCCCAAAGACCTTATCGATCGCTTCGATCTCGTGATGTAGTCTTCAAATTAGTCTAAACCAAATCAGAACTGCTGATTTTTGTCTAGCCTTTTGTCTCTGCACTCTTTGTGGCCCCCGATTCAAGCTTGGCTCGGGCGCTTTAAATATTTTTGGCTTTTTTTGAGGGGCGCTTATTAAATCGGGGCGCTATGAAAACAAAGTGTAAATTGAGGGGCGCTAATGGAAATAGATGAAAATCGAAGGGGTGCTTATGGGAAACTGGAAAATTCAAGGGGCACTTTTTTTTTAATCGAAGATAAACGAATGGTTTTGGTGAAGAAAAGGTAATCATCGAGAGAGCATGGCTCATGACAAGAATGTTGGGGGGTATTTACACAACAGCAGATGAAATTAGTAGTGGTGTTGGGGTGGTGGTAAACGTGTTGGCCATCTGCCAATTCAGATTAGCAGGATCATTGCATGGTTTCTTGCTTAGATACGAGAGTGATGATCTTCAACCTTTTAACACAAAGCTAGCCCTTTAATTGGAGACCAACCATGAGACCACCCCAAATTTTCAGGTCCCAAAGGTGGTCTGGAATTGGAGGGTGAACTGTAGTGCTAATTCCAAAAAGGGTAGCAATAACAAGAATAAGATTCAAAGATGCATCATAAACTGAAAACCGTGTTAAACTTAATGGAAACTGATAGACTGACAGATGGAAAGATGGAAAGACCGATCGAAATGCTAAGATAGATGCGAATACAGTAGTTGATGCAGAAAATTATGTTGGTGATGTACTGTACTGTATGAGTAAATATTTTTAGGAATCGAGGGTCACTTATTCAAACGGGGCGCCTAAGGCAATTTTCACATTACCTAATCACCACATAATAAAGGATAGATAAACCAATTATAAAGACAAAGATAATATTTTTTTCTTTACCTTTATAAACATACGGACGTAATCTTTGCCTAAAAAGCATAATCAACTACATGATCAGTGGCATATTGCATGCTGTAGCTTATGATTTAAATGGAATCGTCCAAAAGGCAAGCCTCACCTTCAGTATGAACACCAGCAAACCGGTAAGAACCTTTCCAAAATAAAACAATATTCAACTTCCATATTACTTCTTCTTGCGCAGATGATGCGTCCTTAATTATTGCGATTTTGCAACTATAATGGACCCAATGTACAACAGACTCGTCTTACTAGGCCTATGTCTATGATTCCGTAATTTGTTTGGTTTCCATAATGAAAAAATGTAAACTTGGGGAAATTTAGGGGAAACTGTGAGTTTAGATTTGAGAGGGTGGGGTCGTCAAAATCCCGACGTCAGTTGGTAGCTTGCAAACAGCAATCTAGAGACCAAGACTCTATTCAGGATGTCTTCATCAGGCTGATGTTGTCCAAGTACATGAGCAGGTAAATTAGTTTTGTGTAACGCTTGTATACGTATAAAAAAGAAAAAAATACTGGATAACAACAATCCTGTAGTAGAGATACAAATTTGATATGAAATAGGACATAAACGCCAGTAAACAACCATAAATAGAACCAGAGCTTTCGGACAACACTAGTCTTTCCTCAGTGGGCGAGTGAGTGAGGGTAGAAAAAGCCATATAGAACATAGTAAAAAGTCACCAAAAAAAAAACAAAAAAAAAAAAACAATAAGCTAGGTGAGATAGGCTATAGGGGTAAGGTGGCAGTGAGAGTAAATAAACAAAGTGAAGACAAAGTAAACATGAAAGAGCTTTTCATTTTTTAATCCCAAAAATATTTTCTTTGGGTAACAGATTATAAACTACAATGTTCGATTAAACATTTCTCTTCTCTATGGCGTATGTGTAACCTTACTTTTGATGTTTTTCTTTTGCACAGTCGTCTATTGACAATGGAAAGGAAGTGTGTGCATTTTTGACAGACAATGGGTATGATATTTATTTATAAATTCACTACTAAATGTAATTAATTATATAATTTTAGTTGTTTTCGTTTTTTATGGCGTGTACACTTCAAAGTTCTAGTAAATTAATTCAACATCATTTTCTATGCTAAAGTGTTATGTTATTATTTTAAAAAATTTTTTAAAGTTTCATATAACATACATTGACCGACTTAATTTGCATGTTTTATTGTATATATAAGAATCAAGAGAAGTTTAAAAAATAAGAAAATCAAGAAAAAAGGTGAAATATCAAAAAGGCTGTAATGCAGAATGTCTGTAATTC
>NW_022704992.1:3237119-3240824 GCF_011630105.1 Anneissia japonica | reverse complement strand
GCAGTTGGACAGTTGGTCAATTGCAATTGTAACCATACCACCAGTTTCGCTGTTCTTTTTCAAATCAGACAGGTTTGCAATATCTCTTCATAGTTTGATATTTTCTAGTTTTAGATGGTTGAAAATTAAATGGATATCTCATGATTGGTTCACTGTTCACATTGTCAATTATGGTCAATTACAGGATGCCCAATTGATATCTCTGTCTTTCAGACGGATATTTCGGCATTCGACGCCATGATCCTTTCTGGATTTTCTATTGGTGGACTGACCTTATCATCGATCTGCCTCATCGCAACCATCATTGTTATCCTCTCGTTCAGGTGAATTATTCAATAATTAAACTCTTTCTCTTCTTCCATACCATCTTTCTCCTCCATTTATCCATTCGATCCGGTATATCATCCGACTGTACTTCTTTGCGTTTTCTGCAGCTTGTTCTCTTTTCTTTTTTTGATGGTATATATCATTATTTGTAAACATATTTAGCCTCCTTATCTAATAAGAATGCGGTTCATTTAAAACTGTTACGTCAACACTGGACTGAGATTTTCCCCAAGATTTTGTTACCGTACATTCCTCCAGATATATGTAAGGTGCTGTACCAATATTTTAACGGTGTATCATCATTTTGTTTAAACATAAATGCGCTCTCTTTCTCTCTCTTTTAGTCAACTACGAAAATCCGAGCGAGGAATTCTACATTTGAATTTAGTTGTGAGCTTGCTCGCTGGACAGATAACCTTTCTACTTGGGATAGATAAGACCGAAAATGAGGTATGATTCATGGGAAACTAGTATAGGTATTATTTTATTTTTTTATCTGTCCGATCAGTCACTTCATTTGTGTTTTCTTTGTCGCACTGCCGCAAGCCTAGACGGTCTAAATTTGTTTGCAAGAGATGAAATGAGGCAATACAGCACTAGGAAGGCTGCAGCTTGCGTTTTCTCTAATTCTCTTACATTGGTTAAAGGTCATGGTATGAATCAAACTTAATTGTTACAAGTTTGAACATTTTTATTTCAGAAAACGTGTAAATTTGTTGCCTTTCTTTTGCACTTCATTTATCTTGTGGTCTTCGCTTGGATGTTATTGGAAGCAGCATATCTTTACTACAAGATCATCAGTAGAGCTGTAACCCCAGTGGGTATTAAGGTCCGCTACATTGGCACTGGTCTGGCCTGGGGTACCCCAGTCATCATAGCGGGTCTTACCATTGCGGTTGCCAAAGACGGCTACATTAAAACAGCATCGTAAGTTTATAGGCGTATTATTCTTAAATAAGAGTAAATATGTTTAGTCGACGGTTTAGTCATCAGAAACACCATGAAATTCAGGAATTCGTATTTGAGCCCATTACCCAAATTAAGCCACCATAATAATTAACTAGTTTTAAAATATTTATTTATATCATTTTGTTTACAATAACAATTTTAGAATATATGCATGTGCAAATACGGTTTATTACTTCATTTCCACGTTAACTACCAAAATTTATATTACAATTGTTTCCTTTTTTTTTTGTTGGCCAATAAAAAGTCACCACACATTTGAACAAGCGATCAGCTCATTTTCAAATAAAAAGAAATACTGGTATTTTCCGCAGGTGCTGGCTTAACCATGAAAATGGAGTTGTATGGACAATAGCTGCTCCAATAATCGTAATTCTTATGGTAGGTAGTAGAAGCATGAAGGTAAGGTAATACACCGATTAGCACTCACTGCAAATTTATGGGAACCATATTAATATTTTACTAATAATAGCGTTTGTACATGAATGGTATTTTATTATTAATTGAAGGTTGTTGAAGAATATTTTATAAATATTATTTTTTTCAGATTAATAGATTCACTGATTGAATATACCTAGCATTTTTAACTTTTAATTGTTTGTACAATAATAATAACTACAGTAGCATATACTTGTGTTGAATGAGTCGGGAAAGATGGCGATCATGTACATTGTTGAATGGGGAAGGCAATCGTTGTGGACGTTATGGTTACAATGTCATAATCTTTCTGAAGGACGTTTTTGTAGTTAATGTTTTGAGTGTCTTTGCAGCACACTGCAGTCCTTGTGAGGAATTATTGTGCAGTGTGATCAAGGGTGGATCCACAATGTTTCAAACGGGGGGGGGGGGGGGAACCACAATTTTTAAAGGGGGGGGGGGGGGGAGAACACAACAGTTTCAGAATAATTGAATAAGCGAATAGCATATATATTGCATTGAAATTATAAAAAAAAAAATAGTGGCAAAACGGGGCAGGAGCCCTTCCCAGTGACGTCCCTCTCCCCTAGGCTACTGGATCTTCCCCTGCTGCTTTGGGCTACCCTCTTGTAAGTGAAAGTACAGAAATATACAGTAGGCCTTGCCTAGTTGGGCATGAGAGAAGTTTTTTTCTTGAATTAAGGTAGATGCATGTATTGTAAGGCATATTCAAAAGAACCCGTAAACATTGTCCTGACGTGTTTACGTAAATTCAAATTGATTGGTACGTGGAGCTAGCTTGACCCTATCTATCTTAATGCACTCTCTAAATCGACCCGGATTCGAGAGATAGAGGATAAGCCCTAGGTATGCTAACTACACCTGAGCCTAGGCCCATAGGTCTAGGCCTATCTGTGATCGACATCATAGGCTAGGGTAGGCCGCGCCTAAGCTAGAGCCAGGCCTGGGCCAGAGCGTAGGGCTGTGTGCCTATTCTATAGGCCTGTCTGTGTTAGGGCTAGCCGGTATGGTTAGGCCGAGGTTATCATGGCTTGTGCCCAGGTGTATCTTTATTTTTACCTGATCGACTTCTAAAACATGCCATTTATTGCTGATGTTTTGTGCCATAAAACTACAATATATCCAGTATAATGCAATGGCTAGGCCTACTCCAACAAAGAGGTACGGGTACATGCTTGTCGTCACCCATTTTGTACTGGGCGGGTGACGTAGTGAAACTGCGAAACATTGGGCGTATTCGACTGTATCATTTCGTTGACTACAAATTTTCGTTGAGTATTATTTTCATTCAACTACAGTACATAGTTTATAAAATAATAGACTTCGTTGACAACGAAAATTAACATAAACCAGAGTGCGTTAATCAGCGTTAAGTTATTCACGTGACCACAAGCTGAAGCAATCTTGATTACATAGCATGCAGCCATTTTGTTTTGTCGAGGATTTACAAGTTTTCTATTCGGACTGGTCATCTTCGTTTAAGTAGGATTTACCGCTGCGCAGGTGGGAGTGGTTTAACGAAGAACGACCAGTCGAATACGGCCATAGACTGGTTCTTTTACGGCCTCGATCATTTTTAGACCTAAGGATTGCAGTGCAGAATAGATGTGATTAATTGTATTTACCTGACGTAAGAAACTTGCGAAACATGGCGAAACAGGTACAGTACTGATTTTCGGTGGTTTTTGGCTGTTTTAAAGTTGTTATCCAATATCCAGCCTTAAAAAGTAGCGAAATGTGCATGGTCGTGACATAGAAGCCCGAGTGTATGAGATCTCTTATACACATCTAGATGTGTATAAGAGACAGATCTTAATGCACTCTCTAAATCGACCCGGATTCGAGAGATAGAGGATAAGCCCTAGGTATGCTAACTACACCTGAGCCTAGGCCCATAGGTCTAGGCCTATCTGTGATCGACATCATAGGCTAGGGTAGGCCGCGCCTAAGCTAGAGCCAGGCCTGGGCCAGAGC
>NW_022704992.1:3225073-3236314 GCF_011630105.1 Anneissia japonica | reverse complement strand
TACTGTAATGTTATTTATCAATTTATCTTTCGCTTGTTTGTATTTTTCTATATATTTATATGTATTATAAGACATCCTGTAATTGGCTTCCGCTGTTGGATGATTTTTGAAATAAATAAATAAATAAAATATCTCAGCCTAACCGAACGACCGCATTGTGCGAGATGCGAAGTACAAAAAGTAATCTCATTAGAGAGGGCGCACTTTATTGACTGTATAAAGTATACATAAAAGCGAGAGTATTCCAGTGGATGCGATCTACAACCATTTGCCTAGTAACGATGAATTCGTCGAGAAAATGGTAATATTTTATGAGAAATAGTCTGTATTTCTCATTTTTTTTATTCTTTTGCGTAAAACTAAAATTCATGCCAATATTTTTCCATGATTTATTATAATTGAAGTAATGCAAATGCATATTTTCTAAAAAAAAGTCAATTTTTAGTGAAATTTTGCCGGGAATGGGGCTTTAAATAAGAGTAAATATGTTTAGTCGACGGTTTAGTCATCAGAAACATCAGGAAATTCAGGAATTCGTATTTGAGCCCATTACCCAAATTAAGCCACCATAATAATTAACTAGTTTTAAAATATTTATTTATATCATTTTGTTTACAATAACAATTTTAGAATATTTGCTTGTGCAAAACACGGTTTATTACTTCATTTCCATGTTAACTACCAAAATTTATATTACAATTGTTTCCAGTTTTTTTTTTTGTTGGCCAATAAAAAGTCACCACACATTTGAACAAGCGATCAGCTCATTTTCAAATAAAAAGAAATACTGGTATTTTCCGCAGGTGCTGGCTTAACCATGAAAATGGAGTTGTATGGACAATAGCTGCTCCAGTAGTCGTAATTCTTATGGTAGGTAGTAGAAGCATGAAGGTAAGGTAATACACCGATTAGCACTCACTGCAAATTTATGGGCACCATATTAATATTTTACTAATAATAGCGTTTGTACATGAATCTTCAACACATTTTTATATTTAGGCTTATGACGAATTGATGATTAAATGGTATTTTATTATTAATTGAAGGTTGTTGAAGAATATTTTATAAATATTATTTTTTTCAGATTAATAGATTCACTGATTGAATATACCTAGCATTTTTAACTTTTAAAATAAATTTTGATTGTACAATAATAACTAGCATAAGTATACCCGTGTTGAATGAGTCAGGAAAGATGGCGATCATGTATATTGTTGAATGGGGAAGTTGAGGAGGCAATCATTGTGGATGTTATGGTTACCATGTCATTATTTTTCTGAAGGACGTTTTTGTAGTTAATGTTTTGAGTGTCTTTGCAGCACACTGTAGTCCTTGTGAGGAATTATTGTGCAGTGCGATCAAGGGTGGATCCAGAATGTTTAATTTTTCAAAGGGGGGGGGGGGGGGGGGACACAACAGTTTCAGAATAATTGAATAAGCGAATAGCATATATATTGCATTGAAATTTAAAAAAAAAATTAGTGGCAAAACGGGGCAGGAGCCGTTCACAGTGACGTCCCTTTCCCCTAGGCTACTGGATCTTCCACTGCTGCTTTGGGCTACCCTCTCTTGTAAGTGAAAGTACAGAAATATACAGCAGGCCTTGCCTAGTTGGGCATGAGAGAAGTGTTTCTCTTGAATTAATGTAGATGCATGTATTGTAAGGCATATCCGACTGACATTCAAAAGAACCCGTAAACATTGTCCTGACGTGTTTACGTAAATTCAAATTGATTGGTACGTGGAGCTAGCTTGACCCTATCTATCTTAATGCACTCTAAATCGACCCGGATTCGAGAGATAGAGGATAGGCCCTAGGTATGCTAACTACACCTGAGCCTAGGCCCATAGGTCTAGGCCTATCTGTGATCGACATCATAGGCTAGGGTAGGCCGCGCCTAAGCTAGAGCCAGGCCTGGGCCAGAGCCTAAGGCTGTGTGCCTATTCTATAGGCCTGTGTAGGGCTAGCCGGTATGGTTAGGCCGAGGTTATATCATGGCTTGTGCCCAGGTGTATCTTTATTTTTACCTGATCGACTTCTAAAACATGCCATTTATTGCTGATGTTTTGTGCCATAAAACTACAATATATCCAGTATAATGCAATGGTTAGGCCTACTCCAAAGAGGTACGGATACATGCTTGTCGTCACCCATTTTGTTGACGACGAACGTGAGAAGTACTACACTGTACTGTACTGGGCGGGTGACGTAATGAAGCTGCGAAACATTGGGCGTATTCGATTGTATCATTTCGTTGACTACGAATTTTCGTTGAGTATTATTTTCATTCAACTACTGTAGTTTATAAAATAATAGACTTCGTTGACAACGAAAATTAACTTAAACCAGAGTGCGTTAATCAGCGTTAAATTATTCACGTGACCAAAACAAACATGGCCGATTGGTGAGTTTAGAAACAACATTTGTGTTAATAAAATTTAGATTAAATTTCAGAAAATAAAATATTATAATATTTACCCACAAGTCAAAAAATAAATGCGACCAACAGAATTCAAAAACTGGATGAAAATATTTTTTTTTTTACTAAAAACTCATACTGCCACAAGCTGAAGCAATCTTGATTACACAGCATGCAGCCATTTTGTTTTGTCGAGGATTTACAAGTTTTCTATTCGGACTCGTCATCTTCGTTTAAGTAGGATTTTACCGCTGCGCAGGTGGGCGTGGTTTAACGAAGAACGACCAGTCGAATACGGCCATAGACTGGTTCTTTTACGGCCTGACTCGATCATTTTTAGACCTAAGGATTGCAGTACAGAATAGATGTGATTAATTGTATTTACCTGACGTAAGAACTTGCGAAACATGGCGAAACAGGTACTGATTTTCGGTGGTTTTGGGGGTTTTTTTAAGTTGTTATCCAATATCCAGCCTTAAAAAGTAGCGAAATGTGCATGGTCGTGACATAGAAGCCCGAGTGTATGAAATATGAGCACATTCCTGTCAGCGGTTTCAGAGGGGATAGGGGAAGTTACGCGGTGACAATTAGCAGAATTAATATATAGATAATAATAATATAGAAATGTATAGCACATTTAAATGATGCAAGGCATTTAGATATGTGGACTCGATCAATGACTTCCTCCCCAAAGGCAGGGGTGGCGCCAGGATTTGCCCGACGGAGGGTGGAAATGCCCTCGGAGAAGGTGTCAGATTTCCCCCGACGAAAGCAATGTGGGCGTGGTCGAGCTTCGATTAAAAGGTTTCGAATGTGGTCCAGGAGGCGTAGCCCCCGAAAATTTTAAAAATTTAGGGGTTTCAAGGGCTTAATTAATCGATTTTAGAGTCTACTTATATGTAGGCCCAAAGGTCCTTTCATGACGTGTCTGTGCTACCTAGTAAGCCAGCACCAGCAACTCTCGCATCTACCACAGGGGCTGTCTCAAAGTGCCAAATTCTTTTTTAAATGTTTAAGATGACTTATTGATACTTTTGTGCAACTATTTGATAACATGTATTGTTTTCATATTTATATCTGTGTAAATTTTATATCGTTGTGTGTAGGTGTTGTTTTTTGTTAACAGAGAAATAAGCCATTTCGTAGTCTGTCTGAACTGCGCATGTTCGTATCCAATGTTATTCAACATAAACCTGTTGTGTGTATATGTGGTGTATGTTTGTTAATGTCAATTGATCTTGATATGGGCTTGCGCAGTTCAGACTACGTAATAACTTATTTGTTTGTTATATTTGTCTCTTGTCGAAAGATTGAGATGATAAATGTGTGCACGAAGCGCATGGAGGGAGACCTTAGCATTTAAATGTAAAAACACTGACATTATTATAAAAATAATAGGGAAAATTAATAGGTCCATGCTAACAACATGCATGATATTTATTGATATAAAAACTTCTTGTTTAGATAAACAGCATAATTATGGTGTTGGTCGTCCGTGTGATGTGGTAGCGAACACGAACACATGACGCTGCTAACCCCAACTTCAAAAGACTCAAGTAAGATATTATTTATTAGGCCTTTAAATGTAAAATGTAGTTTTGTACGATTGAAAGTTATTTCAAAATTAATATCAATTACATTGGTGAGATCAGTTTGGATTATAGTTTCTTATATCCTAATTTAATTAAGGGAACTTCACATTCATCATCATCCTCGTATTGCCCCTGAATTTTATTATTCTTTGTGTATCGCTTAAGTATCCAGATATCATTTTAATGTATTAGTCCTTGTGATTTATCTCAAATGAATCCCCTTCGTCGTTTTGTCCTTGATCAATTTTGGGTAAATTTTGTTTTGTATGATCGTACAGAGTTTCCGCCAGAGGTGCCCTGATCTTGCTCCCCTTGCTTGGCTTAACCTGGATACTAGGCTTATTTACAATAGTCAGTAGCGCTGCTATAATGCAATACATGTTTGTATGCTGCAATAGTCTACAGGGAGCCTTCATCTTCATCAACTTCTGTATAGTCGATAAAGAGGTAAGAGGGTTACGCTGCTAAAAAAAACTTCATCGGGTTTTACAGTAAATAGATTGTGAGACGACGAGGCAATAATGATGATGACGGCGATAATAATATGATGGTGGTGGTGATGATAATGATGTTGATAATGATGTTGATAATAATGATGATAATGAAGATGATGAGCTGATGATTATGATAGAGATGGACGAGGATAATGATGAGGATAAAGATGATGATGCTGCTGATGATAATGATGGTGATGGGCAGGATAGTGATGAATGTCGATGGTATGATGATCATGATATGATGATGATGACATTTCTTTTACAATTGTATCAAATACTTCTTTATATAAAACTATATTTTTTATATAATTTGTTCTTTAAAATATAGGTTCGTACGACTCTCGTTGGTTTCTTCAGAAAGTACGTTATGAAGTCAAAGATAAACACAACAAACAGCAGCGTTATCACAACTTCATCATCGAATAACGAAACTCAACCAACGACTTCACACACTTAGATTCCAGCTTAAAAGAAAACGAAATATGAAGTTCTGCTGGATGTGGCGCGCAAGGAATGGAAAATATTTTAGTACATTAAGTGATAATAGGCATAATAACTAAATATATATACATAAAATATTAGTGTCCACGTAGCTTACTCCCATTCCTATCCGATAGGCCCACGATTTCGCTTATGCCAGCCTTTTGTTCGAATCTATACTTATAAGTAGTTGACGGTAATGTAACATGTGTAATCTCTATGCCTATATATCTTGCGTCACAAAATAGGCCTAGATGTTTTATTAGTTATTGTTGATAGTTTTATTTATTTATTTATATTCACATAATTTGTACAAAGTGATTGTACAAAGCATTATGGTTTTTCTTTTCTTGCACAGCTGCTGTCGTCATTGTATTGACTATTTTGTAAATTAGGAAAAATATCTGTTTTGTTGAACAAATTAGTTGCTATCCTTAGCAACGGGTTTTAACAGCAACTGCTTCGGTCACTATCTTCAAACCTAATGAACCCTTGGTTGAATTGGGTCATTCACGCTTCGGTGAATGAGCAGCTAATTTTTTCAACAAAACAGGTAATTTTCCTACGATTCTTAAGGAACCAGATAAAAGTTTTTGAGAATTAGGTAAATATTTTTCACATTGCATTTGAAGGTCTATTTTGTATCTTGTATCATGTCGTCAATGAAAGATCTGTTTTCTATGTGATGCGTATCCAGGATTTTGCTGAGGCAAGGGTGGTAGGGGTTGTGGATACACAGAGCACGAATCGATGAACGGGAGGGTTCAAGATTCTAGATTCAATTTATTCGCCAATCAAACTTAACAACTGACCAATCAGAACAGTGCTGGGAATACGCGCGTGTCCAACAAGCCACTTGTTTTCCAAAAAACATAGGACCTTAGCAACAATATCCAAGGGGCGGGGCTTAGCGGAAAGGTTCATTACAGCACACACATTAAATTTGTGTTCCTGAGTAAGAAACCAGATAAATATTGTAAATCAGACAAGGATGTCCCCTGTATTCTGACGGTCCAAGTGCCATATCCAATGTTTATTTGTTTCATCCAATGCCTATATACATTAAATAATTCCACGCCCTTACCGCCACTGACAGGATTGATACAAACGTTCTGAAGATTGGAACAAAATTAGGGGGGGGGAGGGGGGGGGGGGGCGCTTAGAGGGAGGGGATCCTGCTGGGATCGAGGAGGCGGAGCTCAGGCATTTTTGATAATTTTAGGTCTTATAGTTAATCGATTTCTAAAGATGCATATACGGTTTTCAGTGGCGGATCTAGAAATTTGAAGAGGGGCCAGGGAGGGATTTTCACAGATGGAGGAAATACCACCTTAGCCCCACCATGGTTGAGGCTGAGGAGAGAAAATTTATGACCATGGCACCTTCAAAATGGCCAGAAAGTGCACTCTCATACAATTTGAATATCATTTTCTTTTTTCCCAATTTTTTTTTTGTTTTTTTTTTAGAGGGAACTAGATTCAGCTGGGCTTCTTGAATCCCCCACTGTTAGTGGCGGACTTATGAATTTGATATAGAGGGGGGCAAGGGAAGGAAAAGTAAGGAAATGTATGATTATGGCACCTCTATATGGCAGGAGATGGGGGTGGGGGAGGGGTTGGCGCTTTGTGGAACCCTGCTGCTGGGATTGAGGTTGTGGAGGTAAGGCATTTTTGATAATTTGAAGACATATTTAATCGATTTCTGAAGATGCGTACGGTTTTAGTGGCGGATCTAGGATTTGATGATAGGCCAGGGAGGGACTTCATAGATAAAGGAAATACCACTATCAGTGGCGGATTAAGGAATTTGATATAGAGGGGTGGGGGGAGGGGGAATGGAATGATTTTACCGATTGAGAGCAATACAGAAGAAAGCTACTGGGACAGTTGGGACAGTCCCACACAATTTTTGTAATGGGTCTAAGTTATGCAATTTTATGCCTAAAATGAGTATTAAAAAAATGGGTACAGATTTCTATTATTTAACTTTAAATGGGTAAAATTTTAAGAAAATGGGTCTAGATGTTTTTTATATTGTCCCGGAATGTTGGCATTCATTGAAAGTTGATAACACCGCAGCCCCACCATGGTTAGGGCTGACGTAAGAAAATTCATGATTATGGCACCTCTAGATGGCCGGAGATGGCACTCTCAAACTTAAATTTGAATATAAATTTTTTTTCTTTTTAAAAATAAGTTTGACATGTTTGGGGAGGGGGTAGTGATTTTTTTTCATCTCGGAAATGTGAACCTTTGGTAATTTGTGGGAGGGGATGTGCGCACCCGTCGCACCCCCACATGCACCTGCGTACGGTCATGTAATGTAGGCTATGTCTAAACTGAGGGAAAAGCATGTCTTTTATTAATGGTTTAAAAGCAATGTAGGACTATACATTTATCAATAACGAATTTTCATTTGTATTTATAACAGGATAACGGCCTATTTTATCATAGTAGTTTCATACATGATACTGTATATTGAAATATATTCATACAGGGAGAAAACTAATGCAGTATAGTAATGCACTGGGGTGGATTTACACTTGGCGCCTCATAAGAGCGAGCCTTCGTATGGGGCGCCACCTGGGTCGTGTTTGTCGTATTTTGAATTTTTCGTGATATTTCATTTTAAATTTGCCGTGAATTTTTTTTTTAATGCCGTGGTTTTTCGAAGTATTGTGTTTGCTGTTACTCTAATGAACACCGTAAGTTTTAGATTTTTCTTGATAATTATAATGATAATAATAACGATAATCATAAATGCCTAAGGTATAACTATATGTAAAAAGGCCTATGTGTAAAAAAAAAGAACTCAATCAGATGGAATCATTGATATTAAAATTCATAATGGAAAGAGGCTATAGATCGTGATGTAAATAATTAATGGAATTACATGATTACAAAAGTTTTTTATGGTATCCATGGTTATGATCGTGCTTGCTATCTATTAAATTTAACTATTATTTTTTAATAAGACACATTAGGCTGATATACGTGAACATTTCCACTTCTGAACTTGATGCGAACGGTTTTTGACAAATTTACGGTTTCATTAGTAATTTCAAATGATGTTAGTGCTGTACATCTTTGGCATAGGGTTGGGGGTTTTTTGCCATTCGGTTGCAGTAATGAACAAGGTAAGAGCGACGAATACTAGGAACAACTGGGACTACTACTACTAAGTAGTAGTAGTAATAATAAAGAATAAAATAATAATAAATGATAATAACGGTAAATCATGCTAAACCTCCCTGTTATTATTATTATTATTATTATTATTATTATTATTATTATTATTATTATCGTTATTATTATTATTATTATTTTATTTTTATTATTATCGTTATTATTATTATTATTATTGTCGTTGTCGCTGTCGTCGTTGTTTGGGGTATTACAATATTACTAAAATCATCGTCCTACTAAAACTATTAGTATAAGCCTATTGAATAGAGCACTGTGTACACAAAACATCGTCTTATGCTGTGTATTATTTTATATATTCTTACCATCATTTATTATTTAAAAATAATTGCATTAAAGTCACGGTGTATTGTAATGTATTCTTTATTTGAAGAGAACATTTTTCGTTGGGTCTGCCAAAACCATATGCTACATATTTCGTTGAATGTTTTATTCCAAGTCTTTAGAATGAATTACTGTCTGCCGTAAAACTATCATTATGATGCCTATTCACTAAAGCACTGGTACACAAAACACCATCTTTGTTGTGCTATTTTAATGTCACTGTATATTCATAAAACCATCCATTTTTGGTGTAATAGATCCCAATTAAATACCGGCACTAAATGTGTTCTTTAAATTTCTCTTTTAGAAGAAAATTATGAAATAATACTTTAAATGGTTGGAATGAATGTGCGGTTACTGCATGATGTTAATTATTCTTAATATAGGATTTCTTTGAAATCCAAACATCAATTCCTGTACTTGTTAAGCAACTTTCCATTAAAATATTACATCACCACTAACATTGTTACTCAATATACACAAAACATCATCTTATGATGTGCATTGGCTAGTATTTCTATGTTTAAGCCCCATAACAAAATTTATTATAGAAATAATGGCATTAACATCACTATTTATTTTATAGTGGTCTTTAATTGGAGGGAAAGTGTTCATTTTTGTCCACCAAAACCATTATTTTTGTTAGGTGAAACTTTTAATAATTTTTGGTATTGTATCATTTATTATTTAAAAATAATTGCATTAAAGTCACGGTGTATTGTAATGTATTCTTTATTTGAAGAGAACATTTTTCGTTGGGTCTGCCAAAACCATATGCTACATATTTCGTTGAATGTTTTATTCCAAGTCTTTAGAATGAATTACTGTCTGCCGTAAAACTATCATTATGATGCCTATTCACTAAAGCACTGGTACACAAAACACCATCTTTGTTGTGCTATTTTAATGTCACTGTATATTCATAAAACCATCCATTTTTGGTGTAATAGATACCAATTAAATACCGCCACTAAATGTGTTCGTTAAATTTCTCTTTTAGAAGGAAATTAAGAAATAATACTTTAAATGTTTGGAATGAATTTGCGGTTACTGCATGATGTTAATTATTCTTAATATAGGATTTCTTTGAAATCCAAACATCAATTCCTGTACTTGTTAAGCAACTTTTCATTAAAATATTACATCACCACTAACATTGTTACTCAATATACACAAAACATCATCTTATGATGTGCATTGGCTAGTATTTCTATGTTTAAGCCGCATAACAAAATTTATTATAGAAAAAATGGCATTAACATCACTATTATTTTATAGTGGTCTTTAATTGGAGGGAAAGTGTTCATTTTTGTCCGCCAAAACCATTATTTTTGTTAGGTGAAACTTTTGGTAATTTTTGGTATTGTACATTATGCGCTATATAAATTGACAATTATTATTACACTATTATTATTATTATTATTATTATTATTATGGTCTTTTGTCTCTAAAGTGGGAGTCTTTAATTGGAGGAACAGCTAATGGTAAAAAAAATAGGAATTCAAACGGGGCCACAGAAAAGCAGTCTTTAATTGGAAGTGGTCTTAAATCGGAGGGGTCTTTAATTGGAGGGAGACCTGTACAATTTTTGGGTTAAAACGTGTAAAATTTAATTTTTTTTGTGGTCAAATTTAACAATTCAGCATAGCAACAGCCCATTCCGTGTGTGAGCCAAGGCCTGGTGATGAAAATTCACCAGTTTTCGAGAAAGCATCGGATAGAAATTTTTAGCTTAAAATCATAAATAAAACATGTATTTTTAAATTTAGCACAAAAAGTCATAAAAATAAGATTTTTGGTAAATTTTGGGTCACAAAAATAATGTGACATCATACTCTTTATTTGATAGATAATTTTACTATGATACCAAATATAACCAAATTTAATCTTCCAGTGATGGACTAGCTTAAAAATACGATTTTTGGCTAAAAACATGTAAATTTTTCAATTTTTTAGTCAAATTTGGCACTTAAATCCAAATTCCGCGTGGCAGCAGCCCATTCCGTGTGAGCCAAATGCTGTTGATGCGGATTCACCTTGTTGCCAGCTTGTAACAAATGATGCCTACGAACAAATTTTGAGCACTCTCAATCTTGATTGCGCTCGCTTACCCTCTAGTAACGTATGTGAACTTTGCGATTAGTTTCGATAAAAAGGAACAATAGGAACACTAAATCGGTTGCGCGTTGCATGTTATCTCGCTCAATTTTTTCTTTACGACGGAAGCGCCTAAGTGCCATCCTACTTGACGACTTGTCAAGATTAATTATCTTGTCAAGTCGACATAATATACATAACATGTCGACATGCACAGATAAGTTTTCCTGCCATGTCGACTTATCAACTTTTAAAAGTTGCCATAGTGAGATACATTATCTTGCCAAGTTGACTTCCATAAAAGCACATGTCGTCATGGCGATATAGATTATCTTGCCAAGTCGACATAGTAAAAATTGTCGTGTTCATGTCGTCATGGCAACATAAATTATTTTGCCAAGTTGACTTCCAAAAAAGCACGTCGCCATGGCGAGATAGAATATCTTGCCAAGTTGATTTTGATGTAGGCTGCCGGCACCTTGACCTCTGACGATTAGTGCCAACAAAATTTCACAAAAACGTGATGCAAATAATGACAAAATGATTATTTTTGTTTATTTTCGGTAAATATTTCAGCCGCTCCAAATTTCTTTCCTACTCTTCTTTCTTCCAATGCATCTTCAATATT
>NW_022704992.1:3212920-3225030 GCF_011630105.1 Anneissia japonica | reverse complement strand
ATATATATATATATATATATATATATATATATATATATATATCATTTCGATACATAATTATATATTTAACTGGACTCTAGAACTAGACCATGTTTACTTTATGTCATTTAACTAATTTCAATCTTTGTCAATCTAAAATCGAAGGAATATTTTGATTCCGACATTTAATGTCTCTTTTAGATAGGCTTATCTTTTTAAGACTTCTACTAATGGATACTTTGTTCGAAACAAGAAATCAAGTTGTCTTTACCAAGTACCACAGTATATATATATATATATATATTTTTTTTTTATTGAAAAAACAAATTAATGGATTCTAAAATACCATAAAACCTTGAATAAAAGCCCAATGGGCTTAATCTCGAAAAGAAGCCCATCTCAGAAAAAAGACCATGGGCTTCTTTTAAAGATAGCATATGATTTTCTTTTTCGAAATAGTACACTGTACAAAGGCCTACACTGTACATGAATTTAAAAATAACAAAATGAATAAAAAACACACTTGGTTTATACAGTATTTAGGTGACTTAATGCCGGTCGCGGTTAATACACTCCATGATACAGGTTGATGTTACGATAGTGGCTCTATTTATTGTTTTATTATATTATTATTATTATACCCAATTTTTTTTTTTTTTTTTGCGAACTTTGAATGGGCTTCTTCTCGCGTCTATATTTGCAAAGTAAGGAGGAGGGGGGAGGCTTCTTTTAAAAATGAATGCTGTAAATTTGGGGAATTCTACTATAAACAATTATATAAGGCCACTGTAGCATCAGTGTGTATCATGGAGTGTATTAATCGGCTTCAAATCACCTAAACTACTTGATAAACCAAACGTGTTTCCATGTTTTTTTCTTTGAAATGCATTTAGGCCTACAGTTCATGTACTGTACTATCTCGAACAGTGGCGGACCGTCAAGGCAAGCAAGGTATGCAGTGCATACCCTGGCTAAAACAAATTTTTAAAAATATAGTAGTACAATTTCTTCATTTTATTTAGCATGTCTAGTTTTTTTTCAATTCAATGTTTGGCCTACTTGTATCTAGGATAAGTCACAGTCGGGCTTACCTCGCATCGTACTCTCAGCTGCTTAGAATTTCCGTATGGCTGGTGTTCAATATCAGCCAATCATATTCAGTCAGTCAATGGGAGTCAGACCATACCCTACAATTTTCCCTACAACGCTTAAATTTGCTATTGTGACTACCATGTGGTGACGTCAGAATAGCCAATTTAACACTGGAATGGAAGCGGTCCTTTACGGAGCCCCTAAAGGGACATGGTTAAAGAAAATATTAAACTATTTCGAAGGAACGTTCCCTCGAAATATTATTTCGTTCCCTCGAAATAATATTTCGTTCCCTCGAAATATTATTTCTTCCCTCGAAATATTATTTCGCTCCCTCGAAATATTATTTCGTTCAATCGATATAATATTTCGTTCCCTTGAAATAATATTTCGTTCCCTCGAAATATTATTTCGTTCCCTCGAAATACTATTTCGTTCCCTCGAAATGCTATTTCGTTCCCTCGAATAATATTTCGTGTATGGTACGCCCACAGTGCCTTCAGCGTGGGCTGTTCTTCATGGGTGGCGCCAGGCAAAGTGGGCGTGGTGGAGCTTCGATTAAAAGGTTTCGAAAGTGGTCAGGGGGCGAAGCCCCCGAAAATTATGTACAATTTAGGGGTTTCAGAGCCTCATTTTATCGATTTTAGAGTCTACAAATATGTAGAAAATACATGTAATTTTTTTTCTCCCCGACGAATTGTGCTTTTTCTCCCCGATGGGGGGAGGGGGTGGGGGGGCAGCCCTCCCCGGCCCTCCGCTGGCGCCACCCCTGGTGGGGGCTTATGAGTGTGAAGAAATAAGGGGCTTTAATCGGATATGAATTCCTAACAAAACATCAATGGCCTAGTTGTTAATGGCTTCGACATATAGACAGCAGAATGTCTAAAATTCTATGTATTTTCTACATATTCATCAGTAGACTCTAATATCGAGTAAATAAGCATTTGAAACCCTTAAATTGTCAAAACCTTTTAATCGAGGCTCGACCACACCCACTTCGCATTCGTCTAAGAAATCTGACCCCTCGTCCGATGCATCGATCCCCAGCCGGGGACCTCGCCCCCCCCCCGTCGGGCAAATCCTGGCGCCACCCCTGACGAACAGCCGACGCCGAAGCCGTTGTGGGCGTACCATATACGAAATATTATTTCGAGGGAACGAAAAAACATTTCGAGGGAACAAAATATTATTTCGAGGGAACGAAATAATATTTCGAGGGAACGAAATAATATTTCGAGGGAACGAAGTTATATTTCGAGGAAACGAAATAATATATCGTTCCCTCGAAATAATATTTCGTTCGAACTATAGTTCAGGTTAGCTTAGTCCAAGACCGTGTTTGCTAATGCATCCCGACCCACATAGGCCTACTCCTACGCTCCTGTGATCGCCGGTACCCGGAGCTTTAGAGACGCATTGGGAAGCATTGTTCATGGCATTGGACACAGCAAAAAATGATTCCCCCATCATTAATAGAACTGGCCCCGTCATGCTTGGCCGGTTAGTTTTGATTTACATTTCGCATGTCTAGTTGTCGTTGTAATTAAACCAGTCATGCTTGGGTCGTATTTGATTTAGGCCTACTTTTTGGAACAGAATTATGGAGAGTTCGTTTGATCAAGTCAGGCCTACGTTTTGAAATTTGAATTACATTTTAAAGAAATTAGAACTGCATTTTGAAAAATTTGAACTACGTTTTGAAAAATTAAAACTTCGTTTTGGGTGACTAAACCTACATTTTGATAAATTAGACCTATGTTTTGATAAATTAGACATTGAATTTTCAATTAGGACACATTTTGATTTAACATAGACTATTGCTGCGAATGGCATCCCATAATACCTCCTGGTGGAGATAATAATGATGATTATGATAACGATGATAATGACGATGACGATATTGATGATATTTATTAGGTTTGTGATGATGATGATGACGATAACTAATACGTTAACGGTAACAACGTTAACAACGATAATATACCTACTCAGACAAAACAAAATATTTTCTTCATATAAAAAAAAAAAACACTAAAAATAAATAGGCCTATGTATCCATCTTCAACCTCAATTTAATTCTTTACGACATCGATGTTATCATTTTATCGTTAATATAACCGGTGATATTTGCGACAGAAGCATAATGTTCTTTTTGAAGGTAACTTCCGCCGCAGTAACTCATTTCTTCCGTGAGATACTGTAAATCAGGGGTGGGCATAAAATTCGGTCGGAGGACCAAAGTGAATTTTTAATTTAACACCGAGGGCCGCACCCAACCTTTGATATTTCCAGTGACCTGAAAATGTGGACCTTTGGTAATTTGCGACCGCACCCCCCCCCCCCTGCGTACGGGCCTGTAAGGTAGGCTGCTATGTCTAAACTGGGGGGAAAAGCATGTCTTTTATAAATGGTTTAAAAGCAATGTAGGACTATACATTTATCAATAACGAATTTCATTTGTATTTATAACAGGATAATGGCCTATTTTATCATAGTACCGTAGTTTCGTACATGATACTGTATATTGAAATGTATTCATACAGGGAGAAAACTAATGCATTATAGTATAGCACTGGGGTGGATTTACACTTGGCGCCTCATAAGAGCGAGCATTCGTATGGGTCATGTTCAATGTAAAATTCGTGTAACAGTGCTGTTTTAGTTACGGTACTTTGTCGTATTTTGAATTTTTCGTGATGTTTCATTTTAAATTTGCGTGACTTTTTTTTATTGCCGTGGTTTTTTCAAAGTATTGTATTTGCTGTTACTCTAATGGACACCGTAAGTTTTAGATTTTTCTTGATAACTATATTGATAATAAGAAAGTATAATACATACTCCAAGTATTGAAATACACGCCATCGTGTTGGGATTCAATATTTCGACATTAATTATGTCATCATCAGGATACCATACACAATCATTCCTGATGATGACATAATTAATGTCGAAATATTGAATCCCAACACGATGGCGTATATTTCAATACTTGGAGTATGTATTATACTTTCTTATCTGATATTAATCAGTGGACCTTTCGGTATATTAATAATGATAACGATGACCATAAAATTGGAATGCCTAAGGTATAACTAGGCCTGTGTAAAAAAAGAACTCAAATTAGATGGAACCATTGATATTAAAATTCATAATGGAAAGAGGCTATAGATCGTGATGTAAATAATTAATGGAATTACATGATTACAAAAGTTGTTTGTGTATGGTATCCATGGTTATGGTCATGCTTGCTATCTATTAAATTAACTATTATTTATTAATAAGACGCATTAGGCTGGTATACGTGAATATTTCCATTTCTAAACTTGATGCGAACATTTTGCCAAATTTTTTTTGCCAAATTTACGGTTTCATTAGTAATGCCATATGATGTTAGTGCTGTACATCTTTGGCATAGGGTTGGGAATGTGTTTTTTGTCATTTGGTTGCAGTGGTAAACAAGGTAAGAGCGACAAATGCTAGTAACAACTGGGACTACTACTACTGAGTAGTAGTAGTAGTAGTAATAATAAATAATAAAATAATAATAAATGATAATAACGGTAAATCATGCTAAACCTCACTGTTATTATTATTATTATTATTATTATTATTATTATTATTATTATTATTATTATTATTATTATTATTATTATTATTTTTATTATTATCGTTATTATTATTATTGTTAATATTATTATTATTAATGTTGTCATTTTTATTTTTATTATTATCGTTATTATTAAAGTTATTATTATTATTTTTATTTTTATTTTTATTATTATTATTATTTTTATTATCATTATTATTATTATTATTATTATTATTATTATTATTATTGTTATTATTATTATTATTATTATTTTATTATTATTATTATTATTATTATTATTATTATTATTATTATTATTATTATTGTCGTTGTCGTCGTTGTTGGGGGTAAAAAAAAGTGTAAAATTTTACATTTTTGCGGGAGATGAACTTTGACATACTACAACACCGAAATACAAAATGGATAATAATTTTTTATAGGTGTTTTATTTTCTATATGGCAGTAGTAATAAATAATAAAATAATAAATGATAATAACGGTAAATCAAGATAAATCTAACTGATATTATTATTATTATTACTATTATTATTATTATTAATGTTGTCATTTTTATTTTTATTATTATCGTTATTATTATAGTTATTATTATTATTTTTATTTTTATTATTATTATCATTTTTATTGTTATTATTATTATTATTATTGTTATTATTATTATTATTATTATTATTGTTTTTATTATTATTATTATTATTATTATTATTATTATTATTATTATTATTATTATTATTATTGTCGTTGACATCGTTGTTTGGGGTAAAAAAGTGTAAAATTTGACATTTTTGCGGGAGATGAACTTTGACATACTACTACACCGAAATACAAAATGGATAATGTCTGAATTTTTTAAAGGAGTTATATTTTCTATATGGTCTGTTTTTAAGAAAGTATCATACGAAATATTTGTTAGCTAATAGTTTATTAATTTAATAAAGCATATATTATAAATTAATAAAAATATGTTTTTTGGCAACAGTTTGGTCACAAAATGAATATAATGGATCAGTATATACATCATTCGACAGATAATCGTAATAACTTTTGTATGATAGGTCTAACAAACATATTGCAATTGAATCTTTCAGTGTCGGATTAGCTTCAAAATACAGGTCTCCCTCAAAATCAAAGACCACTTTTGTGACAGGGGTTTAGTGGTCTTTTTGATTAGAATCCCTCTAATTCAAGACCGGCACTAAAAGTGGACTTAAATATCACTATTTAGAGGGAAATTTAAGAAATGATATAGTAAATGTAAGATCGTTTTATTCCAAGTGCTTTAGAATGGATTCACACGTACTGTATGATGTTATTCATTCTTAATAAACCAGTTCTTGGTAGTCATGCGCTCGTTCTACTAAACCATCGTCCTACTAAAACTATTAGCATAAGCCTATTGAATAGAGCACTGTGTACACAAAACATCGTCTTATGCTGTGTATTATTTTATATATTCTTATCATCATTTATTATTTAAAAATAATTGCATTAAAGTCACGGTATATTTTAATGTATTCTTTATTTGAAGGGAACATTTTTAGTTGAGTCTGCCAAAACCATATGCTACATATTTGGTTGAATGTTTTATTCCAAGCCTTTAGAATGAATTTAAACTGTTGACTTCGTGTGATACCCCCACCCCCATATAAAAAAAAATACGACATAGGGCTTATTTTATTATTAATATAGGCCACACACGTGTGGAACTAAATATAAGCATTTTCATCGTGGTTTTATTTATTACAATCATATGCCTATTCTGTCACCATCATTACACATTGAGGCCCTTCTTTTAGGTAAAACGATCTATCTTAAATTTTCTTTCTCAGGTTTGGGACTATTAGGATTTTAAATAACTTAGAAGGTAAAGGAGGGCAAGCACAAGCTTTAACCCTAACAAATGCGCGCGAAGCGCGCGAAAATTTTTTGTGTTTTTAATTCTAATTTCGTCGGAATTGACCAAAACTCCCTAAATGTGCAATTTTTAGAGGAAATTGGCCTACCTCAACAAGAAATGCTCTTATGTTATATATGGCCACACTCGTTTTTTTAAACTGAATATAAGCATTTTCCTTATGGCTAGCTTTATTTATTACAAACATATTCTTTCAACATCATTACACATTGAGGGCCCTCTTTTAGGTAAAACGATCTATCCTAAATTTTCTTTTTTGAGTTTGGGACTATGTGTTATAACTTAGAATGCAAAGGAGAGCAAGCACAAGCTTTAACATTAAAAAACGCGAAAAAGTTTTGTTTTTTTTAATTCTAATTTCGTCGGAATTGATCAAAACTCCCTAAAATGTGCAATTTTTAGGGGAAATTGGCCTACCTCAAGAAAATATGTGATTTAAAATTTGAGGTTTTCAGGCACTTTCCCGGGTGAAAAGGGCATTCAATGGGGAAAGATTTTCCACATATGGATATTTCCTCCTTGTCCCCCGGTGCTTACGCCACTGCGGAGAATATCTGGCGGCTTAGATCAAATGCGCTATGGACACTTTTTGTGGAGTGGGGTTGCAGGCCAGAGAAGGGGTTGCAGGCAGGGTATTGTGATATCTGTTCATTATATCTTCCTTTTTATTCTTGTCTTTGTTTTTCTCTTCTCTTTTTCAACATTTCTCCCCCGGGAAAATTTCGATTTCTAGATGGCGGGAAATGAGCTTTCCCGACTTCTGACGTGTCTTTAATTACGTTTAAGTTCTTCAAAATTCAAGGTTTTCCACTCTTGAAAACGGTCAGGTAATTTTTTCCCATTGTTATTACGTTAAATAGGGCTTATGTGTGTATACATACATAACAATTTTTTTTAAATGAGTAGTTGCCTACGGATTTTCCATGAATCGATGAATCCCAAAAAGAAAGGGGGTCCGGAGGTTCTTCCCCAGGAACATTTTGATTCCTATAAGGCGGGAAATGAGATTTCCCGACTTCTGAGGTGTCTTTTAAATTAAAGTCATTAAAAAATACTTCAGAAGTTGGGAAATCTAATTGTCCACCATTTAGAAATCAACATTTTCCCAGAAAGAACTCGAACTTCCCTTTCTCTGGGTTCATTGATTCATTATAATACTTTTCAAGAGGGGAACACCTTGAATTTTGAAGAACTTGAAAGTAATTAAGTTCTTCAAAATTCAAGGTTTTCCACTCTTGAAAACGGTCAGATGATTTTTTTCCCATTGTTAATACAGTAAATAGGCCTTTTGTGTGTATACATACATAAAAAAAGATTGAGTAAGTTGCATACGTAGTTTTTCCATGAATCGATAAATCCCAAAAAGAAAGGGTGGGGGAGGGGGAGGTCATGTGATTCTTCCCCGGGAAAATGTTGATTCCTAGGTGTCGGGAAATGAGCTTTCCCGACTACTGTGGTGTCTTTTAATGACTTTTAAATTCTTCAAAATTCAAGGTCCCCCCCCCCCACTTTGAAAATGATTTAATTAATCAATGAACTCCAAAGATAAATGGTGTCCGGGTTCCCCCGGAAAAATTTTGGTTTCTAGATGGCGGGAGATGAGCTTTTTGACTTCTTAAATGCCTTTTAATGACTTTGAAAGTTCTACAAAATTCAAGGTTTTCCCTTCTTGAAAAAGGTCAGGTAAATTTTTCTCATTTTTTTATTTTATGTGTGTATACATACATAAACAAATGAGTAGTTGCATGCGTATTCTTTTTTCCATGAATCGATAAATCCCAAAAAGAAAGGGTGGTCCGAGTGTTCTCTCCCGGGAAAATGTTGATTCCTAGATGGCGGGAATTGAGCTTTCCCGACATTTGAAGTGTGTTTTAATGAATTTTATGTTCTTCAAAATTCTAATTTTCTAATATGACCCCTCTCCCTCAGATCCGCCAATGTGAATTGCGAGAAAATGTAACTCGGTTGGGTACTGGATAAACATTCTCTTTCCCATCCTTCTCCTCTTTCTTCTCTTCTTCTTTTTTTGCATTTCCGGTCATACAAAAATCTCCAGACATTATATATTTTTCGCCAAAAAGTGGGGGGGGGGCTTCCGCCGGCCATGTGTATGCTGTTATTTATTCTCAATAAATCACTTCCTGGTAGTCACACAAGTCATACTCTCGTTCTACCTAAATCTCCTTTACAATATCATTGTAAATATCGTCCTGACGTAAAACTATCATTATGATGCCTATTCAAAGCACTGGTACACAAAACACCGTCTTATGTTGTGCTATTTTAATGTCACTGTATATTCATAAAACCATCCATTTTTGGTGTAATAGATACCAATTAAATACCGGCACTAAATGTGTTCGTTAAATTTCTCTTTTAGAAGGAAATTAAGAAATAATACTTTAAATGTTTGGAATGAATTTGCAGTTACTGCATGATGTTAATTATTCTTAATAAAGGATTTCTTTGAAATCCAAACATCAATTCCTGTACTTGTTTTAAGCAACTTTTCATTAAAATATTACATCACCACTAACATTGTTACTCAATATACACAAAACATCATCTTATAATGTGCATTGGCTAGTATTTCTATGTTTAAGCCCCATAACAAAATTTATTATAGAAAAAATTGCATTAACATCACTATTTATTTTATAGTGGTCTTTAATTGGAGGGAAAGTGTTCATTTTTGTCCGCCAAAACCATTATTTTTGTTAGGTGAAACTTTTAATAATTGTTAGTATTGTACATTATGCGCTATATAAATTGACAATTATTATTACACTATTATTATTATTGTTATGGTCTTTGGTCTCTAAAGTGGGAGTCTT
The DNA here is from genome assembly GCF_011630105.1 of Anneissia japonica. Lineage (NCBI taxonomy): Eukaryota > Metazoa > Echinodermata > Crinoidea > Comatulida > Comatulidae > Anneissia > Anneissia japonica. The sequence goes on along the minus strand of NW_022704992.1, from coordinate 3,215,603 downwards.
TAATTGGAGGAACAGCTAATGGTAAAAAAAATTAGGAATTCAAACGGGGCCACAGAAAAGCGGTCTTTAATTGGAAGTGGTCTTTAATCGGAGGGGTCTTCCATGGCCGGCGGAACCGGGGGCCGGGGGGCCCGGCCCCCCCCCCCCCACTTTTTGGCGAAAAATATATAATGTTTGGCGATTTTTGTATGGTCGGAAATGCCAAAAAAGAAGGAGAAGAAGGATGGGAAAGAGAATGTTTATCCAGTACCCGACCGAGTAATTCATATTATACTTCTTTGGGCAACAAAAAAAGAGCAAAAAGAAAAGAATTTCAGGACCCGTTTTTTATTTTGCTATTAGAAAATTCGAATTTTGAAGAACATAAAATTCATTAAAACACACTTCAAATGTCGGGAAAGCTCAATTCCCACCATCTAGGAATCAACATTTTCCCGGGGGAGAACCCCGGACCACCCTTTCTTTTTGGGATTTATCGATTTATGGAAAAACGAATACGCATGCAACTACTCATTTGTTTATGTGTGTATACACACATAAAATAAAAAATGAGAAAAATTTACCTGACCTATTTCAAGAGGGGAAAACCTTGAATTTTGAAGAGCTTTAAAAGTCATTAAAAGACATTACAGAAGTCAGGAAAGCTCATCTCCCGCCATGTAGAAATCGAAATTTTTCCAGGGGAACCCGGACCCCCTTTATCTTTGGAGTTCATTGATTAATTGAACCATTTTCAAGGCGGGGGGGGGGGAGACCTTGAAGAATTTAAAAGTCATTAAAAGACACCACAGAAGTCGGGAAAGCTCATTTCCCGACACCTAGGAATCAAAGTTTTCCTTGGGAAGAACACCACAGGACCCCCCCCCCCGCTTCTCCCCCACCCTTTCTTTTTGGGATTTAATCGATTCATGGAAAAACTACGTATGCAACTTATTCAATCAATTTTTTTTATGTATGTATACACACATAAGGCCTATTTACTGTAATAACAATGGGAAAAAATTATCTGACCGTTTTCAAGAGTGGAAAACCTTGAATTTTGAAGAACTTAATTACTTTTTAAGTTCTTCAAAATTCATGTGTTCCCTTCTTGAAAATTATTATAATGAATTAATGAACCCAGAGAAAGGGAGGTTCGAGTTCTTCCCGGGAAAATGTTGATTTCTAAATGGTGGACAATGAGATTTCCCGACTACTGAAGTATTTTTTAATGACTTTAATTTAAAAGACACCTCAGAAGTCTAGGAATCAAAATTTTCCTGGGGAAGAACCCCGGACCCTCCTTTCTTTTTGCGATTCATCTCATGGAAAAAATCGTATGCAACTACTCAATTTTTTTTAAAAAATGTATTTATACACACATAACAGGCCTTACTGTAATGAGAAAGTTTACCTTACCGTTTTCATGAGGGGGAAAACCTTGAATTTTGAAGAACAACGTCATTAGACACCTAGCTCAAAAGTCGAGAAAGGTCATTTCCCGCCATCTAGAAATCAAAATTTTCCCCGGGGAGGAATGTTGACCCCACCATCTAGATTTGATTCCAGATTTGCATGATTCATATTCCCATTCATCTTATAAGCAGTGGCGTAACAGGCGGGAGGCCCGGGGGGCAGACTGTCCCCCTGACGGTTTTTACCGGGCTGACCAAGCCGTCGTATACCGGGCTGGGTAAGAAGAGAAAAGAAAGAGGGGAGAGGGAGGGAAAGAGAAAGAAGGGGAAAGAAAAAGAAAGGAAAAAGAAAAAGAGAAGAGAAAAATAAAGACAAGAATAAAAAGGAAGATATAATGAACAGATATCACAATACCCTGGCCTGCAACCCCTTCTCCACTTCAAAAACTGTCCATATCGCATTTGATCTAAGCCGCCAGGTATTCTCCGCAGTGGCGTACGTAACCACCGTGGGTCAATGGGAAAATATCCATCTGTGGAAAATCTTTCCCCATTGAATGCCCTTTTCACCCGGGAAAGTGCCTGAAAATCTCAAATTTTAAATCGCATATTTTGTTGAGGTAGGCCAATTTCCTCTAAAAATTGCACATTTTAGGGAGTTTTTATCAATTCCGACGAAATTAGAATTTAAAAAAAACAACTTTTTTCGCGCGCTACGCGCGCATTTTTTCATGTTAAAGTTTGTGCTTGCTCTCCTTTGCCTTCTAAATTAAAACACATAGTCTCAAACTCAAGAAAGAGAATTTAAGATAGATCGTTTTACCTAAAAGAAGGCCTCAATGTGTAATGATGTTGAAAGAATATGTTTGTAATAAATAAAGCCATAAGGAAAATGCTTATATTCAGTTTTAAAAAAAAGAGTGTGGCCATATATAACATAAGAGCATTTCTTGTTGAGGTAGGCCAATTTCCTCTAAAAATTGCACATTTAGGGAGCTGTGATCAATTCCGACGAAATTAGAATTAAAGCATAAAAATTTTTCGCGCGCTTCGCGCGCATTTGTTAGGGTTAAAGCTTGTGCTTGCCCTCCTTTGGCTTACTTGAGAAATAAAATTTAAGATAGATCGTTTTACCTAAAAGAAGGGCCTCAATGTGTAATGATGGTGAAAGAATAGGCCTATGATTGTAATAAATAAAACCACGATGAAAATGCTTATATTTAGTTTCAAACACACATGTGTAGCCTATATTAACAATAAAATAAGCTCTATGTCGTATTGTTTTCTAT
>NW_022704992.1:3209750-3212456 GCF_011630105.1 Anneissia japonica | reverse complement strand
TACGCGCCTGCTTATAAGTGGGCCCCCCACTTTGAAAAACGTTCCGCCGGCCCTGTCTTTAATTGGAGGGGGACCTGTACAATTTTTGGGTTAAAACGTGTAAAATTTAATTTTTTTTTGGTCAAATCTAACAACTCAGCATAGCAACAGCCCATTCCGTGTGTGAGTCAAGGCCTGGTGATGAGAATTCACCAGCTTTCGAGAAAGCATCAGATAGAAATTTTTAGCTTAAAATCATAAATAAAACATGTATTTTTAAATTTAGCAGTCATAAAAGTCAAAGATTTTTGGTACATTTTGGGTCACAAAGATAATGTGACATCATACTCTTCATTTGATAGATAATTTTACTATGATACCAAATATAACCAAATTTAATCTTCCAGTGACTAGCTTAAAAATACGATTTTGGCTAAAAACATGTAAATTTGTCAACTTTTTGGTCAAATTTGGCACTTCAATCCAAATTCCGCGTGGCAACAGCCAATTCCGTGTGAGCCAAATGCTGTTGATGCGGATTCACCTTGTTGCCAGCTTGTAACAAATGATGCCTACGAAAAAAAATTTTGAGCACTCTCAATCTTGATTGCGCTCGCTTACCCTCTAGTAACGTATGTGAACGTTGAGATTAGTTTCGATAAAAAGGAACAATAGGATCACTAAAAGCGATCGGTTGCGCGTTGCATGTTATCTCGCTCAATTATTTTCTTTACTACGGAAGCGCCTAAGTGCCATCCTACTTGACGACTTGTCAAGATTAATTATCTTGTCAAGTCGACATAATATACATAACATGTCGACATGCACAGATAGGTTTTCCTGTTATGTCGACTTATCAACTTTTAAAAGTTGCCATAATGAGATACATTATCTTGCCAAGTTGACTTCCATAAAAGCACATGTCGTCATGGCGATATAGATTATCTTGCCAAGTCGACATAGTAAAAATTATGTTGTCATGGCGATCGATATACATTATCTTTTTAAGTTGACTTCACAAAAAGTTCATGTTGTCATGGCAACATAAATTATTTTGCCAAGTTGACTTCCAAAAAAGCACGTCGCCATGGCGAGACAGAATATCTTGCCAAGTTGATTTTGATGTAGGCTGCCGGCACCTTGACCTCTGACGATTAGTGCTAACAAAATTTCACAAAAACGTGATGCAAATAATGACAAAATGATTATTTTTGTTTATTTTCGGTAAATATTTCAGCCGCTCCAAATTTCTTTCCTACTCTTCTTTCTTCCAATGCATCTTCAATATTTTCGTTAATTTTATTTTACTAAATAGTAACATATCTACACATAATATTTATGATATATATATATATATATATATATCATTTCAATACATAATTGTATATTTAACTGGACTCTAGAACTAGACCACTGATGTTTACTTTATGTCTGTATTTAACTAATTTCAATCTTCGTCAATCTAAAATCGAAGGAATATTTTGATTCCGACCTTTAATGTTTCTTTTGGATAGGCTTATCTTCTTAAGACTTCTACTAATGGATACTTTGTTCGAAACAAGAAATCAAGTTGCCTTTACCCAGTACCACAGTATATTTTTTTATTGAAAAAAAAAATTAATCGATTCTAAAATACCGTAAAACCTTGAGTAAAAGCCCAATGGGCTTAATCTCGAAAAGAAGCCATCTCAGAAAGAAGACCATGGGCTTCTTTTAAAGATAGGACAGGATTTTCTTTTTCAAAGTAGTACACTGTACGGGCCTACACTGTACATGAATTTCAAAATAACAAAATGAATAAAAAACACACTTGGTTTATACAGTATTTAGGTGACTTAATGCCGTTTAATACATTCCATAATACAGATTGGTTTTACGATAGTGGCTCTATTTATTGTTTTATTATACTATTATACCCAAAATTTATAGGCTTCCTATTTTTTTTTTTTTTTTTTTTTTTTTTTTTTGCCAGCTTTGAATGGGCTTCTTCTCGCGTCTATATTTGCAAAGTAAGGAGGAGGGAGGGCGGCTTCTTTTCAAAATGAATGCTGTAAATTTGGGGAATTCTACTAAACAATTATATAAAAAGGCCACTGTAGCATCACCTAAACTACTTGATAAGCCAAGCGTGTTTCTATGTTTTTTTCTTTGAAATGCATTTAGGCCTACAATTCATGTATTGTACTATCTCGAACAGTGGCGGACCGTCAAGGCAAGCAAGGTATGCAGTGCATACCATGGCTAAAACAAATTAAAAAGTATATAGTAGTACAGTTTCTTCGTTTTATTTAGCATGTCTTAGTCAAATTGCTACAGTTAATTGGAATAGCAGAAAAGTTTTTTTTTCAATTCAATGTTTGGCCTACTTGTATCTAGGATAAGTCACAGTCGGGCTTACCTCGCATCGTACTCTCAGCTGCTTAGAATTTCCGTATGGCTGGTGTTCAATATCAGCCAATCACGTATTCAGTCAATGGGAGTCAGACCATACCCTACAATTTTCCCTACAACGCTTAAATTTGCTATTGTGACTACCATGTGGTGGCGTCAGAATAGCCAACTTAACACTGGAATGGAAGCGGTCCTTTACAGAGCCCCTAAAGGGACATGGTTAAAGAAAATATTAAACTATTTCGAAGGAACGTTCCCTCGAAATATTATTTCGTTCCCTCGAAATAATATATCGTTCCCTTGAAATAATATTTCGTTCCCTCAAAATAATATTTC
>NW_022704992.1:3201329-3209602 GCF_011630105.1 Anneissia japonica | reverse complement strand
TTGTTCACAAATTCACGGACTAGTGCTGTCTCGTAAGAATTTTGTAGGACGCGTTAAGAGAAACAAGAAACTTTGTATTATTATTATTTGAATTCAAATTTGTTAAAATACAGGAATAGGAATTCTTTTGAAGAGAAGATACACAACCATGCCATGCCGGTATTAAAAATGACATACCGGTACATTTGTATTTTAACTATAGAACGCAATCTGATTCCGTATAATAGTAAGCTTACGAACTTTTGTTACTAGGCCCTAGCATCAGTGGCGTAGGGGTCTTGAAATGGAAGGGAGCTAATGGGGATGGGAAGGTAGGGATCAGTGATTATGTGAGGGAGATAACTCCAAAAATAAATTGATTTGAGGTGATTTTCAACTACTTGAGCTTAATTATGTTTTTTTTCAGGGAAGGGGGCGTGGGCGCCTTTCGCACATCCTAGATATGCCAATACCTAGCATACCCTGCAATTTACACTACGGTCCGCCACTGATCTAAAACAAAAACAAAAAACAGGTCCATGCTACCAAAGAATCCCATGCTTCTTTCGAGATTAATAAACTTAATTTTAAGACTTAATTTGCCGTGAAGATTTCCAAACTTAATTTTCCGTGATGTTTCATTTTAATTTGCCGTGGTGTTTCAAAATATTTATTTTATTTGCCATTAAACTTATGAGCCATCGTAAGGCGTTTTTTTATAATGATAATAATAATCATAATCATAAATATTGAATATAAGCTATACCTGTTTGACAAGAAGAACTCAATGGGATGGAACCATTGATATTAAAATTCATAATGGAAAGAGGCAATAGATTTAAAGAATTGAATGGAGTTACATGATTACAAAAGCCGTTTGTTGTATGGTATCCATGGTTATGGTCATTCCAGCTATCTATTGAATTTAAGTATTATTTATTAAGACATATTTGGCTGGCAATATGTGAACACAAACTTATTTGAATTTAAATTTTGAATTTGAACATCTCCATTTTTTAAATTGATACGAACAATTTAAACGGATTTTGCCAAATTTACTGTTTAATTAGTAATTTCATATGATGCTAGTGCTGTACATCTTTGGCATGGGGTTGGGGATGCGTTTCTTTTCATTCGGTTGCAGTGATAAACAAGGTAAGAGCGACGAATGCTAGGACCAACTGGTATACAATTGCTACTGCCTACTGTTGTGCTACCACTACTGCATACTGCTACTTCTACTGTTACAACCGCTACTACACCTGCTACTGCTGCTCTGCTACTACTGCTGCTACTACTACTACACTAGAAGCAGCAGTTTATTATTATTATTATTATTATTATTATTATTATTATTATTATTATTATTATTATTATTGTTATTATTATTATTATTATTAATGATGATGAGGACGGTGAAAATTATATTAATTGTTCTTCACCAGCAATAGAAAACCGAATCGGTTGTTTTATGCATAAGTGGCACAATCACCACATCATGGCCAATGACGCAATCAAGTCTATGAAAGTTACCTGGCGCTACTGCATTGACTATTGCAAGGTCAAAGATTATATGTATGCTGGGCTAAAGAGGGGCAATACATGTTCCTGTGGAATGAGCTATAACGGACTTCGTCAAAAGGAAAACTGCGGGGGAAATAATCGAATGGAAATTTATTCACTAACAGGTAGGTTTTGTACATCTTTGGCATAGGGTTGGGGATGCGTTTCTTTTCATTCGGTTGCAGTGATAAACAAGGTAAGAGCAACGAATGCTAGGACCAACTGGTATACAATTGCTACTGCCCAGTGCCTACTGTTGTGCTACCACTTCTGCATACTGCTACTTTTACTGTTACAACCGCTACTACACCTACTACTGCTGCTCTGCTACTACTACTGCTGCTACTACTACACTAGAAGCAGCAGTTTATTATTATTATTATTATTGTTATTGTTATTATTATTATTATTATTATTATTAATATTATTTATTATTATTATTATTATTATTATTATTATTATTATTATTATTATTATTAATGATGATGAGGATGGTGAAAATGATATTAATTGTTCTTCACCAACAATAGAAGAAAACCGAATCGGTTGTTTCAAACATAATTTGCACCAGGATAGTCACATTATGGCCAATGACTCAATCGAGTCTATGGAGGTTACCAGGCACCACTGCATTGACTATTGCAAGGTTAAAAGTTATATTTATGCTGGGCTAAGCGGTGATACATGTTCCTGTGGAATGAGCTATGAAGGACTTCAACAGAAAGGAGTAGGAGATTCATCTCAAAAATGCAAGGGAAATAATCGAATAGAAATTTATTTAACAGGTAGGCTTCAAATCAAATGCTATGTTTTTTTTTAATGTCACGCGTTTACCACGTCAATAATGTCGAGTTGGAAATTCATCCTGCTATGCGTGCCAAAATGCAAACATCCTGTGTTTCCCATGCTTTGAGAACATGTGGTTTCCATCCTTGTTCAAGATGATAGAAGTTTAATGATCTCATAAGGGACCCCATTTTTCTAATAATATTAATATTAATTAGACTTACAGCACTATTTTAAAAACAGAACATAGGGCTTTCCCTCATTTTTTAAATAAAAAAAAAACTCATTTAAATAGTACAAAGTAAAATACACACGAAAAACAAAAATGAAAGCATACTGAAGCAAATAATGAAGTAAAAGAAAGAAAAAAATCATGAAAACCAACTCGACGTCAGGGAGGAAGACTCAAACTATGCTATTAATGTTCAAAATATTTAGATTGACTTCATATTTTGATATTCACATCTTTGTTGACATCTTGTCTTTGCTTAGACAGTTGTAGTACGCTATCGACTACGCTGTTTATATTTGCGAACGGTGCAGAGCGAGAGACACATGGCTCGGTAACATAATAATACAATAGCGAAAACAAAACTCCTGAAATGACAATAAATCTCTGAATTACTTGAAAGGAAAAATAACACTTACTTGTAAATACATAAGATAAAGTAACTGATACCATAAACATATAGTGTTGTAGCTTTAAAAGCTTTACATTGTGATAATATATTGTACAATATAAATAACGTAACAAATATAACATAAAAAGAAATTAAAATAATTCATTCAAACTTCCACAAAGAAAATACATTGAATTAAACATCAACATTTTAATGATTAACTAAGAATTTACTATGTAAACATCATGCAATTCTTCAACCAGCTCAGTGGACTCCTTTAGCACTGGCTAAACACAGATGACCTTATGTCATCATTCTCTAGGGAATCCTATAGATCAAGTTACCCTAATTTACACGTAACAATTAAAAGACTTGATGAAAATATAATCAAAATACATTGATACATCTGATAACATTGTTCAGCAAATAATTAATCAACGCAAACCTAATTCATTCATAAACTGTGCTTCATTACAAGCTTAATGTGAATATACTATGATTGAATAATAAGATTAATTGAGCTTTTAAAAGACTTCAATTTATATTCTAATACTAAGCAAAATGTAAATTGTTAATAAAACAATTAAATACACTTAAAACAATTACTATAACAAAAATATATACCATATTGACAATCACTTAATCCAAAATATTTTGGCAAACCGTGAAGCCATCTTAAACTAAAACATTAGCTTAAATGTGTAGAGTAAAAATAAAATAACATGATTAACATACTCTTAACCTCAGTCAAAGCAATAGTTTTGCAAGGTTCTTGAATGTATCATATTTAATTAAAAGTTACCAATATTTAATCATTTCTTTCGTTGAACCATATCAAACTGAAAGTTTATCTAGATCGTTTGAAAAGTTTTTTGAGATATTTAAGTCTGGGACGTTAGCACTTTAAATGACCCTCAAATTCACACCCGAATCTGGATGGTCACAAAATTTAATAATTTCTTCCTTATAACGCGGTTAAGCTTTCCAGAAAGTTTCATTCAGATCAGCTAATCAATTTTTTTGGATATCTGGTCTGGGATGTTTCACTTTGATTGGTCTTATATCCACACCCTACTCTGGATCGTCACCAAAATTTAATTATTTATCCATTGGAACATGACCAAACATTCTAAAATGTTTGATTTAGATCTATTTACCATTTTTTGAGATATTTAGAAAAGGAATCTTCTATTCAATGTAAAAAAATCATCTGAATCTGACGCATGTATACCTACAACCGTAGGTCTTCTAACAAGCAGGCAGACACACAAACACAAAACAAATCCAATGAAAATATAACCTCCTTGCTGGGGTAATGATGATAAGTTAGTTATATCTGCATGCAAGAAAAAAAACCCTCAACAGTAGGCCTAAGTAAATAAAGTATTGTTTAGTGAACTTGGTAACATAAACTGGCATACTAGTATTCAAAAACACTAGGATGCATGAAAACGACTAATTTCTTCGAATAAACGCGCCGGGCGTTTATTATAATTTGAGGGAGGCGTTTATTTATTTGGTGTTTTTTTTTTGTGTAAAATGGATACGTATATACTCAAATAAACTCCCCTTAATTTCACTGTAAATGTGGACACAAATTACCGTATTGATCCTAACCAGGTTAGAAGAAATGTAATTCTACTGAGTAGAACATTAAAAGACTGTGTTAAGAATGATGCTGCTTCCATTAATTGTGTTTACAGTCATGTAGGGGCGTTTATTTTGAAGGAGGTGTTTATTCCAAATGAGTCTCGAGAGGGCGCGTTTTCAAAGCGGGCAGTTTATTCCAACAAATACGGTATTTAGTATGAGGAACTCTCCTTTTTTTGGGAATTTTAAAAGAAAAATAATTCAAGTGAGATTTTTAAGAAGAGAAAAACAAAATAATAATAATAATAATAATAATAATAATAATAATAATAATAATAATAATAATAATAATAATAATAGTAATAATAATAATAATAATAATAATAATAATAATAATAATAATAATAATAATAATAATAATAATAATAATAATTAATAATAAGCTGTATTCTCAGCAATATGTGTTTAATATTTCTCTTTTGGTCAACTTTTGTTATGTTAAAATAAAATCTCGTATACGCAAGTTTAACACCAGATTTTAAAAAAAAATTATCTTACTTTTTTTCTAGTTACAGAAGCCATAATGAGTGATCCGACTGTTTCGTATAAAGACATTACGAAAGCTCTCGCCTTGGGTACGTAAGCGATCATCATTGTTACTAGGGACTATTTGCATTCTTATTATCTAGTCTTATATACTCTATTTTTTGGGTAGTTTTAAAAAAAAATTAATTAAAGTAAGATTGTCAAGAAGAGAAACGCAATAATAATGATAATAATAATAAAAATAATAATAATAATAATAATAATAATAATAATAATAATAATAATAATAATAATAAACTGTATTTTCAGCAACATGTGTTTAATATAAACATGAGCTTAATATAAACATGTTTCTCTTTTGGTCAACTTTTGTTATGTTAAAATAAAATCTCGTATACGCAAGTTTAACACCAGATTTAAAAAAAAAATATTTTCCTTTTTTTCTAGTTACAGAAGACATTACGAATGCTCTCGCCTTGGGTACGTAAGCGATCATCATTCTCAGCAACATATCTAGATGTGTATAAGAGACAGGATATGCTTATTAGGCCTATATACTTATTAGGCCTATATATAATACATATATATTTATTATTTTTATTATGATTTTACTACATACATCGCGAGGAAATATTTCGTTGCTAGAACAAGCTATGAACGCACACAACGAACCTAAGAAATCTCGCTCTACGTACGGCAATGGTTAACAGGAATGAAGCCTTGACCATCCTAGGCAAGGCCTATGAAGGTATAATGGTTTATAAGATAACAAGATGATTGACTTATAAACTGAAAAGAAGGCAACGCTGAAATAATTCATAATAATGTTTACAATACATTTTAATCTATTCACACGCACAGTGATCACTAAGCAACCGCCCACCGAAGCCAGTAGATTGATTTATATATAATAGGAGCAACCGTTTTACAACCTGCAAATTGATTAAAGGGCCGTAGGAAAGGCAATGGACGTCACAACTGACTTTTAAAACAATTATAGTCAAGTAATTTCGTACACTATTGGAAATAGAAACCTAAAGAGCCATTATTTCCTTCAAAACTTTGCTTCAGCCCTGCGGGCTTCAGTCATTTCTTTTTCAGGAAATAGTGGTTCCTTTGGCTTCTATACCGGTATTTCCTATAGTGTACTCAAAACCTGACTATAATTGCTTAATAATCGATAACCCTGGCTATTATTGATTAATAATTGATCAGGGCTAATGCTTTACATTATTGAAAGCCGTTATATATTTTTGAGCACTTTATTTATCCTAAAGTATGAAGCTATAAAAGTTACAATGAGAACCGACGTAGAGGCCGCCAATAACAACGCAAAACAATATCACAAAGAATGGCATTGTGCATATTATATATTCATATTGTTATTACATTCTAATTATTTTAAGCAATATGACAGATTATTATTTTGAATTTACTAAACGATTGTTGGCGGTGTTTTGTACTGAATTTATAGAGAACGCCAACAACAATTGCATAACAACAATGCACCGACCTCAATGATATAGACCTACTAGAACTAGAGTAACTGGAAAACAGAAACTACTGACGTAATTTTTATTGAATTAAAATAGCGATGACGTAGGCCTATCGGTATGTAATAGTGGTTTAATTTCTGGTAATTACATTTTTAATGGATTTTATATTTTGCATAGCCCCTGTTGAAGTCGAAGACCTAGGCACTATCTATGCATACACAAAAGGCAATTGGAAACATTATGCTGAACTGGGAGACGTGTCGGCAATTACTCTTCAGATTATGTCAGAAGAAAGTGGTAACGACGCATTGAATGCTTCATTTTACAAAATTCAGACAACTTATTGCCATATTTATTGGTGGATATTCCATGTGTTAGGGAGAATTCCTCCCCCCCCGCCTGACAAAACACCCCACACTACTAAAACATAAGCTGGTCGTTTCATATCCCAGTGTGTCAATTCACAGAAACTTAATCATTTTAAACATTTTGTGTGAGCATATTTGTTTTCATTTTTAAATGTCAATTGAGGTTTATACAATACAAATTATAAATAGCCTGATAAAATACAATACGGTACAAATTATAAATAGCCTGATAAATTGAAGATTTCATTTTTCTTCATGTTTTTACAGCATTTTGTCAGATTTTCATCTAAGCCCCTGGAATCCGTGAGCTCCAGAGACTTTGCCCCTGACCCCTACAGGGGTTTGACCCTGGAGAGCACTGGAGTTATGCGTCCCAGTCATCAAACTTAGTGGATTAATCCCAGCTATTGCCTTCCCTACATATTCTGGAAAATTTGCAATGTTGGGTCATGCATGTAATTCTGTTTGCAGAAAAGACTGTGTTTGGGATGGCAGTCGGATATAAAGAAATAGAAAAAAACACAACCATTTTTGTTCCATTGAAGGACAATGAAGACGATGGCCGGTAAGTTTATCTTTTGGAAGTTTTTTGTTTTATGTTGTTTTTATGTTTTGTTTTGTTTTGTTTTGTTTTTTTTTTGGCTGATGGATGGTACATCCCAGTCTGCGTTCCTAAAGACCTTATTGAACGCTTCGATCTCTAGAAATACATTACTATTATAGACTACCACCCAAACAGGTTTACCAATACCAAATCAGAACTGCTGATTTTTGTCGGGCCTTTGTCCTTGCACCCTGCTTACCGGAAGACCCTTGTGGCCCAGATTCAACTTGGACTTCATCTGCATTAGTGATTCTTTCGGTGGCCTGGTTCTGAATATGAATTGATTAATAAATAATTAAAGCTGCTTATAAATTAATCTGTATAAACCCTACCAGAAGCGAATAGCGCTAATTTAAAATTAAAAACTTGATACAATTCAAGTGACAGTACGGTACATCACACCTAGAGCGTAGGCCTAATGAAAAAGATCTTATAATATTTTAAAGTTCTTAATAAAGTAATTAATGTCTCGAGCCGAATTCAGCTAGTTAAGTGTGTCTCAATTCACTTGTTGTCCTATTTCAAATGATAATTCATAGCAAATTGTACCATATGCATTCATAACACCCTTATGTATTCATAACATAATAATTTATTTAATTGTATTTCTTATATTTCACAATACCCGGCAACTTTTGAGGGCAGCGAATCTTCACCCTAAGAAATTGTTCACAGTCCTATTCATTAAAACATTATTTTACACCTTCACTACTGGTCATTA
>NW_022704992.1:3050697-3201309 GCF_011630105.1 Anneissia japonica | reverse complement strand
GGCGGGTCTAGGATATAATTTAGGGGGGGGGGGGGCGCTAAGTATTTATGGGTGTAACTATAGCACGCAGCGTTATCTGAGGGCCGAAGGCCGGAGCCGGGGTGGGTATGGGAGGGGGTGTCCCCTCCTCCCGAAACGAGATTTTTTAAAATAGAGAATTGGGACTTCTAGATGGCCGGAAATGGCTGGGATGGGAAAACTAGGCCTATTTTTTTTTTTTGGTCCGACTGTCCGACGAGCTTTGGCCGATGAGGGGGGGGGGCTTGACCACTGACATGAGTATCACACAATACAGGACAGATAAAGAAATTAAACTAGGGATTATAATATTTTTTTTTTCTTTACCTTCCTAAACATACGGACGTGATCTTTGATCTTTGCCTAAAAAGCATCATCAATTACATGATCAGCGGCATATTGCATGCTGTAGCTTATGATTTAAATGGAACCGTCCAAAAGGCAAGCCTCTCCTTCAGTATGAACACCAGCAAACCGGTAAGAAACTTTCCAAAATAGAATTGCTATTACTTCTTCTTGGGCAGATGATGCGTCCTTAATCATTGACAATTTTGCAACTATAATGGGCTCAATGTACAATGTAAGACTCGTCTTACTACATGTCTATGATTCCGTAATTAGTTAAATTTTAATTTTAAATTAAATTTTAAAACTAAAAATTAGTTTAGATTTGAGAGGGTATAGTCGTCAAAATTCCGACGATAGTCGGGCAGTTTTTGTTTCCGCCTTTGGTGAAAACTACATTCTCATGTTTCTTCAGTCGTTTATTGTATTTCTCTCTCTCGCGCTCCTCCTTCCCCCTCCCTCTCTCTCTCCCTCCACCAATAAACACCAGTAAACAGCCATAAATAGAACCGGAGCTTTCGGACAACACTGGTCCTTCCTCAGTGGCGAGTGAGTGAAGGTAGAAATAGTCAGATAAATTATATAGTAAAAATTCAGGCAAAAATGGTTAAAAACAATAGGCTAGATGAGATAGGGCTAGTTAAGGTGGTAGTGAGAGTAAATAAACAAGTGAACATGAAAGCGCTTTTAATTTGTTCATCAAAGAACATATTCTTTGGCAAACAGAATACGCTACGTTGTTCGATAAACCATTTCTCTTCTCTGTGGCATATGCATAACCACACTTTTGATGTCTTTCTTTTGCACAGACGTTTATTGACAATGGAGAGGAAATGTGTGCATTTTTGACAGACAATGGGTATGACTTTTATTTACTCCTATAGGCCTAAAGATTTTACTGCCAAAATATAATTAATTAATTAATTACAATTTGTATAGTCGTTTCTTGTGGCGAGTAAACTTTAAAGTCCTAGTAAATTAATCCAACATCAATGTCGATGGTAAAATATTATGATCAATTGATTTACTCTATAATTTAATAAAAAAAAATTATTCTTAACTCATGTGGAACTTAAATAGGCCAACGCTGTAACAGATAACTGCACCCCAATTCTACAACTGTACTCAATATTCATAGTTCGAAACTTTTGATGGTCAACGTTATTATACGAACAGTCAAAAGTGTCTTCAATCTAATATAATGAATATAATATATTCATACCTACATATTATGTAGGTTATGTCTACAGTATTAGAATGGGGTAGGCTATATTAGACTGATAAAATCGGCTTTAAAAAATAATTTAAAATTGGCATTACTGCACTTTGTCGTTTTGGTATGGGGCATATTGCGAAACGTACCGGTATGTAGGCCTACATTTCACCAGAATCTATGACCTATAAAAGGGTGGTATTTTCGAGACAATTACGTCACATGACGCGGCACCATAGGACACGACATGACAGGACATGGTGTCGTGATTTAACTTACCATCTTTCATGTCACAGGAGCTATGCTTCATTTACGAAACTCTCTAGTATTAATCCTCTTATTTATTTTAGAAAATGGTCTACATACGGTTGTACAACTACGGTAGTTGGACAGTTGGTCAATTGCAATTGTAATCATACCACCAGTTACGCTGTTCTTCTTCAAGTCAAACAGGTAATTGCAATTTTCAAAGTGGTTCTTTCCATTTGTCGTCTAGTTGACAGTTCAAGTTTTAGATGGCTCACAATATAGATATCTGTTAAAAGTCTCATGATTGGTTCTTAGTTCACACTTGAGTAATTACACGTTTCTTCGCAATCGTAGGAAACGCTTGCTTCTCTTAAATTAGCCGCGAACGCGAACGTAGGTCTATGCTAAAGTTGACTAACATGGGCTTGTGTAGGTCTATACAAGCCTCAGCACGGGCTATGCTAAAGTTGACTAACGTGGCCTGGCGTACAGGTATATGCAAGCCTCAGCAACTTTCATCAATCCTGTTGAAAAAAAAATATACAAAATTATTGTACCTTTTAATTCTTCGTTTTATTTAACATTCTTAGCTACAATCATCTATGCCAGCCTTGATTTTTTGGAGTAGATTGCTACAGTTCATTGGAATAGCTAAGTTAATATTGTTTTTTGTTTTTTTTTTCTCCATTTTTTTGCCTACATTGCCTTGGCATCTCAGGGCCGGCGGAACGTTTTCCACAGTTGGGGCCCACTAGTAAGATGAATGGGAAATATACAAAAATCTGCATATTATATATTTTCTGCCAAAAAAGTGGGGGGGGGGGGGGGGCGCCGGTGTCCAGTGGCTGAGCCCCTGTGGGGGTCCAGGGGATCCCATCATCTGATCACTGTTTTAATATGATTTTAGGGAGTGTTTGTTGACAATACCGGGACATATAATATTAATAAAGCCACGTACAATTTGAGTTTCAATGTAGGTCTATGTTTAATTTTCTAATAACTCAAGTTACTGCATGACCGTTTTTATAGTTTTAATAAAACCAATTTCTTCTAATTTTAAATAAATTTCCACTTAATTCGTGATAATTTGTTACCACGCAAATTAGTGCCCAGTGCGTAACAAAGTGTGATCACGCATGTGTTTTAATTCTGCAAAATGCGTGTTTCATCCAAAATCACTTTGAAATGCGGGACCGTTCCGCATGATGCGAGAGGGTTGGTAACTATGATTATTTATTTGTTAAATATACAGGAACAGGAATTCTTTTGAAGAGAGAAATGTGCTTCCATCAAATTATATTCCAGTTTTAATTAATATAATGATAATTTTAATGATAATTATTTTAATTGTATATTTTATTTATAGATTTTAAGTGCTTTACAAATAACTATTGTGATATTTCTGTTACATCTGTTTCTTCGATTCCCAGACAGATAGGCATTGCCCTCTTTTAAGCAATCTTACCAGGTATTTTTGTATTTTTATGTTCGTTTTTGTAAATAAATGATATGCTATAGTATGACAACCATGCGGGTATAAAAAAAAAATATATACATTTGTAAAATTGTATTTTAACGCATTCTTTCATTGTAGGTTAACACAATTTTCCCACTAGCAGGTCCTAGCATCCTGAAATTTACCCTATCGGTCCGCCACTGTTCAGAGGACACTTTTTAGGTCCCTATAGTATCAATGGTCAATTACAGGATACATTTCAAATGCCTTTCAGACGAATATTTCAGAAATTGATACCATGATTCTTTCTGGACTCTCTGTTGGTGGACTGACCTTATCATCGATCTGCCTCATCGCAACAATCATGGTTATCCTCTCGTTCAGGTGAATTATTAGATAATTAAACTCTTCATCTCTTCTTCTATGCCATCTTTCTCCTCCATCTATCCATTCGATCCGGTATATCGCTTCTTCCGCTATCATAATTTCTCAGAATTTAAGCCTACTGTTACTTTTCACGTCCGGTTGTATACTTTTCCACGTTTTCTGCAGCTTTTTCTCATTTGTTTTTCTGTTGGTATGTAACATTTTGTAAAGATATGTATAAGCCTGCACCATTATCTATATTAAAACTGCAGTTCATTATTACACCAACACTGAACTGGGTCCCCCCCCCCCAGTTTTTGTTACAGTTCTCTCCAATGAGAGAGTTTATTCAGTATATCTCGGTCTCAAACGCTACAACTAAAATACAAATATTCATTTCCATGAATACTATTTAGGAGCCTTAGTCGTTTTCTATACACGAGTACACAATAAATTTAGAGAGTGAAATTATAGTGTTTTTGTCTTTTGATTTAAGTAATGTTCTAAAATACAACATATTTGAGACGTGGTGTGGAATGTATTGATCTCTTACATCACTATACCCTCGGCAGTTTAAAATATAATGAAAAAGTTACCTAGCCTACATTTCGCTCGACACAGTACCAACACTTTAACAGTGTTTCACCATTTTGTTCAAACGTAAATAGCCTCTCTCTCTCTTCCTTTCAGTCAACTACGAAAATCCGAGCGAGGAATTCTACATTTGAATTTAGTTGTGAGCTTGCTCGCTGGACAGATCACATTTCTACTTGGAATAAATAAGACCGAAAATGAGGTATGATTTATTGGCAACTAGCGTAAGTATTATTTTATATTTATCTGTCCGATCAGTCTTTTTATTTGTCCTTTTTTCCCGCCGCACTGGCACAAGCCTGGACAGCCTAAACTTGTTTGCAAGAGGTGAAATTAGGCAATGCACAGTGCGTAACGGCTATAAGCTCTCATTGAATAAAGCCAGGGGCCCCGGAGCCTCAAGGAGCCCCCCAGCAAATTCAATTTTTTTTTTACAAAAAAATAACCATAACCCTTTTCCAAGCCAAAGTCTACAAAGAACATTTTTATAATCATCACTATCGCCAGTCTACGCTTTGTTGAAAGTTGAAAAAGTTGCGCGAGTACGGTAGCCATGAGCAAAAGCATTGACACACACATGCGTACGATATAGGCCTATCAGTTTTTGTCCATAAATATTTATTGATTTTATTAGTTGGCTCGTTTTGTTTCGTAGTTATTGTAATAGATCTTATTCAAAATTAAGTATACTTTGTTTTGTGTCAAATCACATAAACTTAGAATTCGAATTTGTAAAGAAGGCATTAAAAACGCTAAAAACGCCTTGCCCCCCCCCCCCACGTCTGTGCCCCTAAAGGGCCACCAGCCTCTTCGTTACGCCACTGCCAATACAGTATTGGCTTTACATTTATTAAAGATCATAGTATGAATCAAACTTAATTGTTATAAGCTTAAAAACTAGTACGCTCCATTTTTATTAACAGAAAACGTGTAAATTCGTTGCCTTTCTTTTGCACTTCACTTATCTTGTGGTCTTCGCTTGGATGTTTTTGGAAGCAGCATATCTTTACTACAAGATCATCAGTAGAGCTGTAACCCCAGTGGGTATTAAGGTCCGCTACATTGGCACTGCTCTGGCCTGGGGTACCCCAGTCATCATAGCGGGCCTCACCATTGCGGTTGCCAAAGACAGCTACATTAAAACAACATCGTAAGTTTATATAACTATAACTATAGTTTATAGAACTATCATTCTTAAATAACTAAAAGTTACAACAGTCACAATAGTTCATCTATTGGTCTATATATTTAATTTAAGTACTTTATCATGTAAAGACAATATATGATTTTTGTGTTTCTTTTTCTTTTTATTTATTTGTTTCTTTCTTAGGTATTTCTTTTATTTATTACTTTATCTTTTTTATTTTTATTATTGTTATTATTATTATACGATATTTATAGTGTTTTCTAAATTATAAATCTATGTAGGCCTATTAATTCTTTTTCAAAGGTCTCAGCTTAAACGCACTTGCTTTATTTGCGTCCCCTTCTCCATTAATCTTGAATAAAAAATGTACATTTTGTGTGTTTTGCTATGGAATGGAGTTTACTTACCACTTACTACTGAATATGTTTAGTCATTAGAAACATGGAATTCAGGATTTCTGTTTCCAACCCAGTACCCTGGAATTAGCAGGCACACGGTCGCATATAAAGCTATAGCGCCATTATTTATATCATTTTGTTTACAACAATAACATTTAAAAAATATTTATATAAATACGGTTTATTATTTATTTCCCATCGTTAACTACCAACATTTTTATTATACTTAAAAATTGTTTTCCATTGTTTCTGTTGGCCAATAAAAAACGACCACACATTTAAACAAGCCATCAACTTTTGTGTTTCATTTTCAAATAAAAATAAATACCAGTATTTTCCGCAGGTGCTGGCTCAACGATGGCGTCGTATGGGCACTGATTGCTCCAGTAATAGTAATTCTTATGGTAGGTAGTACCACGAAGGTACAGGTAATACGCCGATTAGGACTCGCTGCACCTTTATAGGCACCATATAAACTTTTTTTTTACTAATGGCGATTCATGAATCTTTAACACATTTTCATGAATGAATGTTATTGTAATGTTAATTGACGGTTGTATAGAAATATTTTATAATTATTTTTTATATTTATTAATAAAGATTCACTAATTGAATATAGGCCTGGCCTACCTACCATTTTTAACTTTTTAAAATTAAATTTTGATTGTGACAAGAATGTGCCCAATTATTTTGTTTAAGACGACTTATTGATAGGTTTGTAAAATTATTTGATAGCATATGTATTGTCTTCATATTTATAATTGTATATCGTTGTGTGTAGGTGTTGTTTTTGTTAACAGAGAAATAAGCCATTTCGTAGTCTAGACTGCGCATGTCCGTATCCAATGTAAAGTTGTCGATTGACCTTGGTGCATGCGCAGTTCAGACTACGAAATGGCTTTTTGGTTTGTTGTATTTGCTCTTGTCGAAAGAATAGGATGATAATAATGTGCACGAAGCGCATGGAGGGAGACCTTAGCATTTAAATGCACTAAAACTAACATTATTATCAAAATAATATGGCTGTAGCCTAAAGCCAGGCAGTTTTCAAAAGCGCGATCCCTAACAACGCAAATAACTCCGTTTGCGCTTTCTCCAACCGCATAAAAAGTCACATCAATAGATAAATGATAATAGGCCTAATCATTACTTTAAATTCAAATATTTTATTAAAAAGTTTTGCAAGAATCGTTATTTTTTATCAATAATTTAAACAAATGCCAAAGGAAAATTATCTAAAATTATACGTCATTTAGGCCTCCCAACATCGCGTCGGTGGCCTCAATGAAACCAGCCCAATGAGCAATCCAGCTATTATATGCCTGGTTCTCACGAGAGCCCTAGTATCCGGATCAGGAGCTAACCGTTAGCGCTAACCGTTAGCGCCCGATCGGTTAGCGCTAACCGTTGGCGGTATCCGGATACGCTAACGGTTAGCAAGCGCTATCGGTTAGCAAGTTGAGGGCGTTTCTATCATCAACCAATCACACGTACGCGTTTACAATTTCCAGTTTCTTATTGGCCAGTATTCGATCATCATACTGTTGGTATCCGGATCGGGATTTTCTGGCATGGACGCACGGCAGCTAACGGTTAGCAGGATCCTGATCCTGCTAACCGTTAGCTGCCGTGTGAGAAGAGATCAGTGACTGCGCCCGACAGTCGTCGGCCGACGCGATTCTATGTAGAACGCAACGCGACGACGCGCGTACAACGGATCGTTTTTAATGACGATCCGTTCATACGACCATACGACCAGATACGACCATCGACAATCATCAGACGGAGTCTAAAGGTCTAGCGCTCAAAGAGAGCGGAATTGGATTTCTCGTGAGACGGTCGTACGACGCAGTGAGTGCCCGGCATGATATTAAAAAAAAAAGTTGCAGGCTTATTATTTATATTTGAATGTTTTCATGTCTGTTCTGTTTCCGCGTTGCCTACCATGTCAATGTTGTAATTTGTTTGTCCATATACCGGTATGTATTGTAAAGGTAGAGAAATTGAATAAAGAAGGACAGAAAGAAATTTATTAATATCAGAACTTCTTGTTTAGATAAACAGCATAATTATGGTGTTGGTCGTCCGTGTGATGTGGCAGCGAACACGAACACATGACGCTGCTAACCCCAACTTCAAAAGACTCAAGTAAGATATTATTTACTAGGCCCAAGTTTTTAATTTAAATGTAAAACGTAGTTTTGTACGATGAAAGTTATTTAAAATTAATATCAAATGAATTGGTGAAATTAGTTTGTAATTTGCTTATATATAGTATCTTATATCCTAATTGAGGGGACTTCATATTCATAATAATCCTCGTCTTAACCCTGAATTTTATTATTCTTAGTGTGTCGCTTAAATTTGTATTCTGAAGGTGACTTTTAATGTATTAGCAGTCCCACTGTGATTTATCTCAAATGCATCCCCTTCGTCGTTTCGTTTCGTCCTTTATCGATTTTTGGTAAATTTTGTTTTGTATCGTACAGAGTTTCCGCCAGAGGAGCGCTGATTTTGTTTCCCTTGCTTGGCTTAACCTGGATACTCGGCTTATCTAGGTCCGTTATAATGCAGTACATATTTGTATGCTTCAATAGTCTACAGGGGGCCTTCATTTTCATCACCTTCTGTATAGTCGATAAAGAGGTGAGAAGATTCCGATGCTAGCAAAAACTTCATCGGGTTTTACAGTAAACAGACTATATGAGAAAAGTTAGTATGTTAATGACGACGACAATAATGATGATGACTATGAGCATGATTATGATAATATGGTGGTAATAATGATGATTGGTAATGAGGAGGATGATGATGTTGGCAATGTGGATGAAGATGAAGATGACGATTACGAACATAATAATGGTGATGATGAGAATGAAGAATATGATAATCAGGGGCGGATTTTGGGAGGGGGCGATCCGGGACCTCCCCCCCCCCCCCTTTTTTTTGAGAGATAAAAAAAATAAATAAAAATAAAAGAAAGAAAAAGAAAAAAAATGATAGCCCAGAACACCTCAAATGTTATTTTCGGGCGTTGAGAACACAACAGTTTCGCGGAGAATTCCCCCGAACCCCCTAGGATAGTGTTGTCTCGATCGGCCCAACTTTCGGCCTCACCCCCTTTTGGATAATGATGACAGTGATAAGCGGGTGATTATGATAATAGTAGTGAGGAAGATTTGAATGATGAGGATAATGGCGATGATGGTGAGAGGATGAAGATGATGGTGATGCTTCTGATGATGATGATGATGATGATGATGATGATGATGATGTTGATGATGATGATGATGATGACGATGATGATCAAGATAATGATAATGAATGAATATGGTATGATGATGAGCAGGATGACATTTCTTTTGCATTCTTATTAAATACGTGTTTATTAAACTATATTTTTTTAATAATTACATCCTTTAATGTAGGTTCGTACGCTTCTCGTTGGTCTCTTGAGGAAGTACGTTATGAAGTCAAAGGTGAACACAACAGACAGCAGCGCTACCACAACTTCATCATTGAATAACAAAACTCAAACAACGACTTCACACACTTAGATTCAAGCTTAATAAAGAAAACGAGAAGTGAAGGTCTACTAGGTGTGGCTCCTGCAAGGAGTATCATATATATATCAGTGTAATAAGTGTATAATAGGCTTAATAACCTACGGTACATAAAATATGTGTTCACGTAGCTTACCCCGATTCCACCATGTTACACTACTATTTGTTTGTTCTAAGCGATTTCGCCTTGTGACGGTCTTTTGTTTCAATCTGTATAGATAGTTGACGGTAATATGTAACAGGTGTAATCTGTTTATGCCTATATTATGTTTTGTTTAAAATAGATAAATAATAAAAATAGATCATTGATAGTTTATATTTATTTATATTCACATTATTTATACAAAGTCATTGTACAAAGAATTATGGTTTTTCGTTTCTTACACAGTTGCTGCAGTCATTGTATTTACTATTTTATAAATTAGTCAAATTTGTGATTGTTGAACAAATTAGTTACAAACCTTATCAACGGTTTCAGCAACTGCTTCGGTCACTATTTTCAAGCCCTTGGATGAATTGCCATTCACGCTTCAGCGAGTTAGGGTGTGGGGGCGGGGCTGTCGGGAGGTAGAGTTGGTGGATATACAGAACAACAATCGATGAACTGTGGTCCGAGTGGGGAGGGTTCAAGATTCAAGATTCTTATATCCATCCAATGTTTTATTCGTTTCAGCCTCTAACGCCCACTGTATGTAAATAAGGCCACGTCTTACCGCCACTGACACGATACAGAATCTCTTGAAATAGAATTATCTTTTTCTAGAGATAGTACGGTAATGCATCTGAGAAATCGGCTAGTCCAAAATAGGCCTATCACGATTTTCTTCGCACGCGTTTGAACAAGTATGTCGATACTCAAAAGTTTAGTACGGTAGTGAGGGAAAACCAGAGCATAGGATATAGTAAAAAAAAAGGTTTATATATGTCTGTGTACTCACTCTGACACGATGAATATATAAATGACATGAAAAATAAAGTAGAAATAAAGTTCCTCCATTTCTGTTGGCACGTTATGTCTAAATTGAGGGAATTAAAAAGCATGCATACTGACGATACGCTGCATGTGTTAGATTTAAATATTAGCCACTTTTTTAAAGATTAACCAATACTGGCATACTTGTTTACGCATTTTTTAAAAAGTTACCGGTATGCCTAAAAGCAGTCGCTCGTAAATAAGAGGCGGTTCTTTTGTAACGAACATTAGATGAAAGGTTTAAAGGATGATTTGAGATAGCTTCATTGATTGTCGTCGTAGTCATCCAGCCCCAGATTAATTGTGGCTCGCACATTCAGCACAGACGACGGTGAACACGATCACAAATGTTGAAGTAGATGGAACAGTTTGTTAAATGCTCCCTGCAATTTCGTTCCTGTGAGCAACACATGTTAAACAGCATTTAAACGCCACTTTTAAGGAGGAGTGCCGTGTTTGAAAATATGATTTTCAGTTCACTTCGTTTGTCGTTTCTAGATTGACTCAGTTATGCAATTAAGTGTATTTGAACAATGAACGTATCGTATCAGTCTATCGAATGAAAATATTGTAGAAACCCACCCCACGATTTGATGTGGAATGGTAAGGCGGCAAGTTTATTATCATGATTCAAATGGATCCTACGCATCCTCTAGTTGCTGGAACAAGACCTCAGCCCAAACGCAGTTTCTCCTTTTCAATCGTGTGGATCTTAATATCGGGTGCTTTACTGACCGCGGGAATAATTACAATTATTTTCCGTAGCTTACTTACCGATCAGCTGTACAGACCTACTACATCGTATTTACTGATAGTTATCGGGCTGGTCTCTTTGGCTTGTGGCACTGTAAGCTCCCGATTAATTGGCTCATACGCAAGACACAGGATAGAGGATCTCCCTTCTGATGGCGAACAAGGACAGTAATAAATTTTCTCTGCCTAACTTTATGACCCTACATGGAGGGGGGATATAGTTAATCAAGCCTAGAGTACCTTTCTCATTGGTTTATAACGCTGGAAAGTACTCAGTAAACATCTATAGTTGGGCAGTACCTCATTGGTGTAAATATTTTACATAGCATTGCAATTACTCTTAGCTAGATGATATATGCTGCACAGAGTTTTATGCACGTTTCCTCTTTGTGGAACAATGTCGTAATAATAATCGATTTCTAAGGTCATTTAGAGAGTGTACATCACATATTATTGCACATTGAAGTTCATTGCCCCTCTATGTACTTTATGAAAAAGTAAATAAAACAAAAGGGAATGTATACTGTGATTTATTTATGAAATAAATTGGGCGAATTTGCGAAAATTGTTTACACTGAATTATTTACATAACCGTACTATATTCGCTAAAAAAATGAAATATGCGGTATTATAAAGCCGAAACTTTGAAGGTGGCAAGAAATATTAAAGTTAAAATCATGTGAGATCTGTCAAATTTATTTGCAATTGAAAATTAAATCTTCATTGTTGTAAATTTCAAGGTGTGTGAAACTTTAGTATAATAAAGTATCCTATATTAGTAAATAGCAACTGTATGTAAGCTTTTTTATTCAATTTAAAATGTGTTAGAGGCTAAATAAAAAGTATAAGTTTGATGAATGTATGTTTAATTTTTCACTGTAATTGTACATATTACTTAGATAGTATGCATCTATACATATAACATTTATATGTGTGGGTAGTATATTTCCAAGATTTTAACATTCATTATTATTTGTTTTATAGTACACCTAAATTTTTCTTGTCATTTGATATTTTATGAACCTAAAGTTAGTTCTCCCTTTCTTCCGAATGGAACAGTCCATCTTCTTTCAACCAATGAAAACCTTGTATTAGGTTGGTTTGAAGCATGCAATTGAAAAAATTAATGAAACTAAAATATACGGAAATGGAACTAAATTTTATAAGTTCATTGAAATCAAAACACAAAATGAGTATGTGTTAAGATTACGAAATAATGCACATAATGCTTAACTCGGTTCTTAACAGGCTGTGAATATGCAAAATGGAAAAAAAGATATGAGAAAATCCAATCGAAATTTGACATATGTATGGCACCCACTACTTTCTGGTGTACTTAGGTAATCCATTCTCTGCATGCTGCAACATCAGTGGAATAATGTCTCTTTCTTTAATTACCATTTGATGCAACAAATTAAACCAAAAAATCACATTGTTGAATGAAATTGAAAGCATTTACTCAAATAGTAAGAAAAATGTGCTGAACACTGAAAATTCCAATAAATCTTAAAATTTTGCAATTGTATCAAAAAATGTTATCAATTTCAGAACAAATCATGTGTTTAATATTTGTATCTTGTTGTCATAAATAGACAATTTTAATATAATTATTCTTCTATTGTTTGCCGTTGTATAAGTTCTTTGTATATTCCGTTCTTCTTCAGAAGCTTGTCATGACTACCCATCTATCAAAACAAATGAAGAACATGTTGTATAAATTAAACCTAGAAATTTCCCAACAAAGAAGTGCAAACAAACGTAGTGGGGTATACTTGCGGAAAGGGTGCTGAGCTTTAAATGAATAATTATTAATTATTAAGTTATTAATATTTATTATTATTATTATTATCAAATATCAGATTCAAGGGTACAACCCAAGCAGTGTCACGGAGTAGTAACTAAAGTGCAAAAATAACTTTTTTTTTAATAGGCTTACTGTTAAATAACAATGGTAACGATAATAATTTTTATTGGTATCTGATCATTAAGCTAAAAAAATATCATGTTGCCCAAGCACAGTGATATTTGCTAATCATGTTTAGTCATTTGATGATTTTGTTTAATATTGGCCTTAACCTATTTTAAGGCTCAGTGGAAATTACAATTGCTTTGCTGCACTGTATTTGGTAAAATGGTAACCACAGAGCTATATCAAGAAGAAGGTATCAGTGGTGGATCCAGGAATTCAAAATAGAGGGGGGCCAAAGAAGGGACATTTACAGATTATGGGTCTATACCACGAAATGTTTCTATGGCTCCTTTACATGGCTGGAATGGCACACTTTAATCTGAATATAGTTTTCTCTTTTTTTTTCTCCTTTTTCTATTAAAAAATATTAGGAGGGCCTGGGCTGGCTGAGCCTCCTTGAATCCACCACTGGATATCAATTTCTTTTATTCACAGCTTAAATGTGAATTTATGAAACATTTTACAGCCATTGTGTGATTGTGTGCTCCTCCTTGGTCAAAAAAATATAATATTGGAAAAAAGGACAACTCTTGATTATCAATATTTTGGGCCAGTTGAGCTTGGGTAAAACAAAGTACCTTTTGTTTGTATTGTTTGGTGCTGCCATTTAAAATAATGATTTAAACTGGTATTTCACTTAATTTCACTTAAATTTAATATTTTACATGCTTTGTATCATAATAGGTCTACTGTATATGAATTATATTTACCATAAATCCTTGAATAAGCGTCTCTCTTGAATAAGCGCCGCACCAAACATGTTTCGATTTTCCGCAAAGTGTTGTGTCAAGATTATTCTATTTTAAATAAGCGCCGCAGCGCTTAATCGAGAGTACATGTGTTTAATAAAACACTTTGAAAAAACAGGGTTATAAATACAATGTATACCATGTATCAAATGAATAAATAGCACAATGGAGACACAAGTACATTTTCATAAACGTTTATTTATGATGATGTAGGGCCTATGATATACCTACCAAACAATGGGAATATTTGAGATAGGTAACATGGGGGCATGGAAAATGCCAGGCCAATGTTTTTAATAAGCGCCGCACTGAAGCCTCCAACAATGTTATAAGCGACACGGCGCTTATTCAAGGATTTGCAGTACTGTAGTTTTTAATCGTCAATGTTTAACTGGATGATTGAGGATCAAAGACTTTAATAGTTACAGTAAGTTTGCTTTTGTGACCATGTCCACTCCTGATTATATAATTAAATGCACTATATAGAAACAAGTGAGTTTTCAATGATATTTGCAATCAGTCTGTTTAGAGGCCTGTTTACACAAAGTGTGGCCGTGACAAGCGATAGCAACAGAAAAAAAAGAACCCATTATAATCTTTATGAGGATTCACACTTAATGCAATGCATGTACACTTAGAGCAATTTTTGCTCAGCATAGAATAATTTTCTATTCCAAAAAACCGATGCGCAACAAAAAATATTCAGAACAATCAGTGACTATGATATCATTTGCACACTGCAGTGATGTGTGTGATGACCTTTTGTAACATGCTGTGCAAATGGAAGGCACACCGCGAGAGAACATTTCTATCACTGTCACATGCCACTGTTGCGATCTGTGTACGTAAGCCTTAAGGGGTGCTGGGAGCATGAAATCTCTAGGGGAGCATAATAGGAATTAGAAAGGATGTGTTACCTCCTGAATGACTCCATTTACCAGCACTGCAATCACATCAGCTTTTCGTATTGTACTTAATCGGTGAGCTATTACAAGGACTGTGCGACCTGAAATAGGCAAAAATTTATTCCCTTACCATTAACATGGTTATGTCAGTATTGTATATATTTTTATATACAAAGTAGCATAGTAATGGGAGGCAGTCAGGGAAAGGGCCCCAGGGCACGTACAGGCTAATAGGTTGAAAATACAAAATTTGATGAAAAGATGTCATCCATTAAACTAAATACCTAAATGGCCATAACATCTGGAAGGCTTTGCCCAAGGCTCTCACTCATGCTCAAACACACAGGAGCACCTACACGGTCCTAAAACCTCTGTAGAGGCCCAGACCACTAGGAAAAAGTAGATAAAAATGGTAAACATAATCTCCTGAATTAAAATTATAATTAAACAACTAAATACTTAAAAGGACGTAGCTCCTCTGTGATCTGCTCTGCCACTCAACCCCACTAAGGCCTCTACACCCTCGTCGATGAGGGCCAGGCACCTTCTTATAGTAGTATTTAGGGAGTACATGCATGTAACCTTGTATCTCCTAGTACAATTCAATTTGAAAATAAATCATCAAAACACTGTACCCCGTGACACACGATCCAATGCTTCTTGAACTAAACGTTCAGACTCGGCATCTAGGGCACTGGTTGCTTCATCCAATATAAGTATTGATGGATTCTTCAACAAGGCTCTAGCTAATGCAATTCTGAGAAGAAAATTACATTAAAAAATCAATAAAAAGTATGAGAATTTAATTTTTATAATAAATTCCAGTAAGGGGTAAAATTTCAAAGTACCTTTGTTTCTGGCCTCCGGACACTGTTATCCCTCTCTCACCAACAATGGTGTTGTAACCATCAGGAAATCTTCGAATAAACTCATGAGCATTTGCAAGAACAGCAGCTTCTTGAACCTAAAATAAACCAAAAAAACAACACACATAAATATAATGTAATGCAAACCTAGGGACAGAGCATATTGATGTCTATTACTACACCACAAATTGGTTGTTAACATCTAAAATATCTAACTTTGCCCCTTTTTTATTAATTTACTATTTTTTTTTTTTTCATTTTTGAACAAAGACAGCATTTTCAGGCACAGTGAGCACTCCCCGCTGTATATGCCACTGTAATCCAATCAAAATCTACCTATCGTAAATGACCCAATATTCAACTTCGACATATTACCATTGGAGCTTCAATAAATATTCCAGTAGGTTGCTTTCTCACATCATAATAAAAAAGTTTGTAACAACATTTTTATTCTACAAGCCAATCAAAGTTTAGTAATAAGTGTATAAAAACTTAAGCTAAACCAGAAAACAAATAAATAAATTGTTGAAAACTAGAAAAAATTGCCACCAATATCAGTTATTTACCTCTTTGTCTGTTGCCTCAGGTTTTCCATATCGAATGTTTTCCATAATACTAGTTGCAAACAAAACCGGTTCCTAATAAAAGATCAGAACATAAAGAAAAACCATATGTATCTGTGAATATATTATCACCATAGTTGTTAAATGATGTGTGCATATCCATCATATAAATATCCTGAGTAAATATTTATTATTAATTCAATTTCCAATTTACATTCCATAAATACAAAAAACTAAAGCCGGACACACATTGCAACAACAGTTGTTGGCTACATGATTACCTACAGAAGGCAATGAGACAAGGAGTGTACATCAGATCACTTTTAATGACAATCCACCTAATCTATCAACAGGCAATGACATGTTATGAAGCACTCACAAAGACAGATTTTGTTGGCTGATGGTTGTATGAACATCATACGGTGTAGTGTATGTCCGGCTTTATAATAACCAACATTAACTTAGAATGTACTATTTCACCTGATTTATAAAACCAATTGCTCTGCCTCTAAGCCAACTAGGGTCAAATGTTTTGAGGTCGTATCCATCAATGGTAATAGTTCCACTATCCACATCATAAAATCTTTCAAGTAAGGATGCTATTGTTGATTTACCTGTGAGTATCAAATTTTGAATAATTGAATTTTTGCAAAATACTTCTGGAACATTTCTTAATTTATAATAATATAATATAGAAATTTATATAGCGCCTTTTGCCAAAGGATACAAGGTGCTTAGAAAAGGTTTATTGTAGGAAGAAGATTAATTAGGAAATAAATGAGCTTTTAAGAGTTTTTTGAAGACTTCAGTACTGCAAGCATTTCGGATGGAAATAGGAAGATTGTTCCACAGTTTTGGAGCAGAGGAAGAGAAAGATTTATCACCAGCAAGTTTGTTGGATTTGGGAACAGATAAACAGGAACCGGAAACAGAACGGAGAGAATAGGTAGAGGTTAAGAAAATCAACAGGCAGGAGATATAACTAGAATTGGAGGACTGCAGTGTATTAAATGTCAGAACTAATATGCGGAACAGGATTCTCTGTGACACTGGAAGCCAGTGGAGATGATTAAGAAGAGGAGTGATGTGACAATATTTGGGTCTGCAACATACAAAGCGAGCACACTTATTTTGAAGTTTCTGAATACGACTTAAATTATATTTACTGATACCATAGGGTAGTGAATTACAGTAGTCAAGCCTGGAGAGTAATAGGGCACGAACAACATTATAACAGGTTTCAAAATCAAGAAATTTGCGGATGCGGGACAAACAACGAATCTGCCAATTTATGGACCGAGAAAGGTGTGTTATATGAGCAGTCATGTTCATTTCATGGTCGAAAACAACCCCGAGATTTCTGATAGTTGGTGAGTGTCTAATAATGTTACCGTCAAAATGGAAGACAAGATTATCAAGGATTTTATAGTGATAATTTGAAGAAGCAATGAAGAATTCCTGAGATGAAGATTCAAATGCGTCTTGTAGACAGCTCCAATACCACCACCACGAGTGTTGACTCCTCTAGGAATATTGATGACAGAGTAATCAGGTGGAGTCATTTCACCGACTATGACTTGATCATCACCTCGTAACCAGGTTTCCGTCAAGAACATTATGTCAGTGTTATATTCCGTTAACAAATCACACAAGTGGTTGGTCTTGTTGCAAACCGATTGGGCGTTCCACAAACCAATCCTAGTACCATTGCAAAATGAGGAGTCAGAAGAGTTTAGATGTGTATCAGCACTTAAATCAAGTTCAGCGCGAATAGCACGCAGATGTTTTTTCCGTCCTCCTCTACATCCCCGCAGAGTGGAAGCTGTCTCTTATACACATCTGATTAGTGCAGTTTCTGTACTATGGGAACGTCTGTAGGCCGACTGAAAGGGGTCGGCAAGGTTGTTTCTATAGATATATGTAGCCAGTTGCGAAGAAACAACTTTCTCAATTAATTTGCCAATGAACGGCAAATTTGAAACCGGTCTATAGTTTGTAAGTAGTTGCTTATTAGGAGAGACCTTTTTAATAACAGGTGTTATAATAGCAGATTTGAGTGCAGTAGGGAAAGTACCAGTGGAGAGCGAAAGGTTAACGATCAAACACAGAACAGGCAGCAAGCAAGGTAAGTGATTCTTAGTTAACCAAGTTGGAAAAGGATCCAACGGACAGGTTTTTGACAGACAATTTAAAATAATTGATTGTAGATCAGCCTCAGATACAGGCAAGAAATCAGTAAAAGAACAGGTAGGTGCAGCAGTAGGAAACGTATCAATAAGCTCAGGTGGAGTGGAGTCTCAATTTCCTTCCTAATATCTGCAACCTTGTTGACAAAAGTTCTGCAAAAAGAGTTAGCAAGTTCAGATGATGAACCAGAGTCAGGTAATATAGAGTTGGGATTATTAAGAAGTTCGTTGACCGTTCTGTACATGTCCTTAACATTACAGTTCATGAGCCTGTCTTTGTAATAGTCAGCTTTAACTAGAAATGATGTTGACAACATTTCGCAGCGCTTGGACATAATTAACATAGTCAGCTCGCGATTTCGTTTGTCGTCCACCGTCTCTCACACCGGCGACGCAAACGCTGAGCATCAATAACGGAATTGTTAAACCAATTAGGCTTGTAGCGTTCAGCACGAGATCGAGTAATAGCCGAAGCATGCGCATCCAGTACATCGCGACAAGCCTGATTATAGTAGAGAATGTAATCATTAACATCCAAGTGATTTTGTATAAATATAGAAGCCATCTTAATACCAAGATCCGTAGCCAGTGCCGCAGAGTCAATGGACTTATAATTGCGTGAAGTATGAGATATTTTGATACTATTGAAATTAGTCAAGTCTAACATGCAATGTATAACACAGTGATCCAAAATAATTGGAGGAAGCATTTTATAAGACTTCACCAAAGTGTCATCGTCCTTGACTATTAGGAGATCAAGTGTATGCCCCAGTTTATGAGTGGGACCAGAAACAAGTTGCCTATAATTGAGAGATGAAATAATTTGATTGAAACGTGCGACATCAGGGTTGTGCGGAGCATCATAATGAACATTAAAGTCACCAAGCACCAGTATCCTTCCTGGAAGAAGATCAAGACATCCGAGGAAGTCCTCAAATTCTACAAGGAAATCTGAAGTTTTTAGTAAGGCAGACGCAGGAGGTCGATAAACGATAACAAAGTTAACGCCAGAACATGAAATAACAGCGTGCTCAAAAGACTTAGTTTGAAAATGAGTATCATTCCTGAGATGAAGATTCAAATGCGTCTTGTAGACAGCTCCAATACCACCACCACGAGTGTTGACTCCTCTAGGAATATTGATGACAGAGTAACCAGGTGGAGTCATTTCACCGAGTATGACTTGATCATCACCTCGTAACCAGGTTTCCGTCAAGAACATTATGTCAGTGCTTTATTCCGTTAACAAATCACACAAGTGGTTGGTCTTGTTGCAAACCGATTGGGCGTTCCACAAACCAATCCTAGTACCATTGCAAAACGAGGAGTCAGAAGAGTTTAGATGTGTATCAGCACTTAAATCAAGTTCAGCGCGAATAGCACGCAGATGTTTTTTCCGTCCTCCTCTACATCCCCGCAGAGTGGAAGGCTGACGTTGAATTCCAAGTAAGCGTATGTGAGACCAGATATGTGCCGGCAACCTCACAGAGAAGTTGGTATTTAACTCAGCCAGCTGGGTCTTACTATACACCATAGTGGTATAATTTGCATATGAATACACACTGACTGTAAACAAGTGAGTAAATCCAAGGCACAGGAAAAACAATGCAAAAGACCTGGTCAGTCGCCTATTGATTAGGTATGATTCAGGCAAGATGTATAGTGAAGTCCAAAACAGCATAGCCTACAGTAATTGAAGTTCAAAAACTCAATGAAAAAATGTACAGAAAAGCCAATTCCAGGGCCAAACTGATATAAGTTACTCAGAGAGTGATTCAGCTTAACAAGAAGGCACAAATTGTAGAATAAATTGTACATATAATCCACAGAGATAGAGCAAGTTGATAAGCGGCCAGCGAGGCGCGTATACATTGACCAATTTAGTGTGGACACAATAATATTAATAATAATAATAACAAAAATAACAATAATAATAATAATAATAATAGTAACAATAATAATAATAATAATAATAATAATAATTATTATTATTATTTTATTATTATTATTATTATTATTGTAAGCAGGGAGTTCACCCAGTTGTAATGTTTTAATATTAAGTTGAATGTTTCTTACCTCCACCAGATGGACCACATAATGCAACAACTTCACCATGTTTCATTTTCAAATCAAAGTTCTTCAAAACTTCCTAAAAAATAAACAAATGTTGTTTTTTTTTCATTCTTCTCATCTTTAAAATGTTAATATCATTCTACCAATTTTTTAGCATTGGTTCTAATTGATATCAAACCAGTATTCACATCTTGACAAAAATGATTCTACCAAGCCTCAAATTATTAAATATGTATTTGTTTTATTTAATAAGAAATTGTATAAATTAGCCCACCTGTTCAGGCCTTGTTGGATAACTGAAGTTCACTCCTTTGAATTCAACCGTTCCATACATGCTGTGGAACGGTATCTTCTTTCCTCCTAACGCTGGCATCGTAGGTTCTAGCAGTATATACTACAAAAAATAAAAATGATTGTACAAAAAAAAATGACCAACCGAGGCAAGCTAATAATTTAACTCAGTGGATTGTGCCCAGTTAAACTGACCAGGTAAGTTTTACCGAGATGAAACGTCCAATGCGAACATGCCTCTTACTGTAGTTAAACATCCTGAGTCATTTTCGCGCTACTCAATAGACATATCACAGATTTTTGTTCTTAGTATTTAATTTTCAAGGCTTGATTAGTTTAGATTGGTAAAACTAACCTAATCAAAAATCCAAGTACGGACAATAGTAATATTTACCTATTTCAACTTAACCCACGGTTTCGGTACAATCTTGCCATTTTTAAGTCCAGTGGGATTGCGACTTTAGTCTAAACATAAATTCCTACCTCAAAAACTCTTGCACCAGCACTAATACCACGGACAGCCTGACCAAATAGAATGGACATGCTGGCCATAGATCGTTGAACTGTTTGAGCAGCAACAAGGAATGACATGAGTTCACCAGGTTTTAACTGGTGATTGGCCATTAAATATCCGCCGCAGTAGAGCACACCCAGAACAATACCTTGAAAATGAAAAAATCTTTTTAAAAACCAGTACTGAAATCAGGAACAGATTGAAAAACATATAATATCAATATCATTAATAAAAACAACATAATATTAATAAAAACAACAGAAATAATAGTAATAATAATGAGGATATAATAATTATTATTCATTTATCATCTTCACCATTCTTACAATTTTACAATATTACTAAGTAATTTTTCTACTCTTATTTATACAGAATGAGAATAATAAATTATTTTCAAAATGATTTGTACTATTATCTCATTATGGGAATAAATATGTAAATAAAACCTCTGTTAATAATTAATATTTTAGTGACAACTATTAACTACTGCAGTTAATCAATAATAAACACAATTGAACTGTTGCATATACCATTAAGAACAAAGTTTGTGAGGCCCTGGAAGAGGCCTATACCTAATCCAAGTTGCTCATTTAGAGCACTACATTTGTCGATCTGCTCAGCATACAGCTGGGCTTCTTTGGTTTCCATAGCGAATGCACGCACTGTCCGAACATTACCAAGAGCTTCACTTGCTACTGAAGTTGCTATGGCAACCTGAGAATAGAAAATATATAAATACCATCAAAGAAAAATTCATATTTCATAAGAATTGAAATTGTAGAAGCCGGTGGAACAGACACAGTCTAGGCTATCAACTTTCCAGTTTTTAGATTCTTTTTTCATTATACAATAATAATTATGTAGCTTTACTAAAATATACACACAAAATCATGATGAATTAATAACATAAAACAATAATTCCATTTATGAAATTCAATACATTTAACATCATAAGGGAAAATATATGATGATTATCATACCTGTTCCTGTACAGCTTTTGAAAATTTCCTGAGAATAGAACCAACAACAGCGCCCCCAATTACAACACATGGCATGACAACTGTCATAACACCTGTAAGCTGTGGTGAGATCCAGTAAAGTGACACCACACAGCCAACAATCTGTATAAACATAATAAATTAATTGCAGAATAATCCACACTGTTATAAACCTATTGTCTAATTATATATTTTTGAGCAACTATAATTATATATAGTTTTAAAAATAAGCATGCACACTTGCAATTATAAGATGGATCTATGGTATACTCTATAAAATAATATACTAAAAAATTTGACTATTCCATAAAGAGGAAGGGCTTATACACCTACAGTACAATTCCATAAGTGCTATGGAGCATTGATTGACCAACCAAAGAATCAGAAAATTTTTGAGAATTCATCAACATGCGTACCTGAGTTGTGCTACGAACTCCCTGAGAAATGCATAATTTAAAAGAACTTTTAAAATCCTGAACATCAGCAGATAACCTGTAAGTAAAGTAAGTAATAGGTACTATTAATACAAGCAAATAGCAAAGCTTACATTAGCTTCCTAATCTCATAAGCCTAGCACAAGCTGACTGTGTGTGGAAAGGCATCAAATGTCCCTGACGCCCCCTGCCGACACCGCCAGTATAGTCATATACGGCATGGAGGTATTATATAATACCTCCTTGCATATGGCTATAGTAAAAATAAGCTTTATCTAAACCAGAATACCTAATTGTGCATGATGCTAATCTCCAATTGTTAACAGGAATTCTTTTTAAATGTAATCCTTTTATGACATATTTATATTCCTTTTCTATGTCGTCTTTTCTCGCCAATAAAATCTGCAATAGTAAACACACTTTTTTCACCACATACCATGAAAATTATAACAAATTAATTAATAAATCTTTACCTAACCTTTCTTTAATATTTAATAATAAATAAAACACAAACTCATAAAATAAACTAACCTGTTGATTAATTCACCAGTTTTGTGAGAATCAAAAAACTGAATGTCTTGATTTATCAGCGAATTAAAGAGTTTCTTTCTCATATTGGATGCAATTTGCTCTCCAATGTTTGCTAATTATTAACACACTTTTTTCACCACATTCCATAAAAATTATAATAAATTAATTTATAATTCTTTACCTAAGCCTTTCTTTAATATTCAATAATAAATAAAACACAGAGGCATAAAATAAACTAACCTGTTGATTAATTCACCAGTTTTGTGAGAATCAAAAAACTGAATGTCTTGATTTATCAGCGAATTAAAGAGTTTCTTTCTCATATTGGATGCAATTCGCTCTCCAATGTTTGCTAATAATATGATGTAACCAGACGTGGCAAGGGATTGCATTCCATAAGCCGTTAAAAGCTTAATTGCTGGGTTGTAAATCTCTTGCATGAAATTACCTTCAGCCTCTGTGGTGAATTTTGAAACGACTTGGATCAGTTCCCCTAACAGTACAGGAATCTGAACATTGACTATTGCAGCACCAATGGCAGTCTGTCAGAAAAAATAAAATAGAATTATATAAATATATTATTTTATTAAAATATTTCTTATTTGAACTTTGGGGGCTTTGTATAGTCTTTATGTACTGTGATGTGACAAAATGGTAAAGAATATAATAAAAGTTTTGGGGGGATGGGCAAGCCAGCCCTAAACTTTTCAACATTATAAAAAAAAAAAAAAAAAAAAAAAAACTCAGACCACACAAAGCATAATAAATGTCTTATTTCCATTTTTCAAAAAACAGTTTTTGTATTTATCAATGGTTTTCATTTGCAAATTTTACTTACTATAACTGCTAGTAACAAAGACCAAATTTCTGGCCACAGAAATTTTAGGAATTCTCGGACATTAAACTCGGGTGATTTATCTTCTATAGAGCTGTTGACCAATACACGACTGCTACCTTTTGTGTTGATCTTGCATTCTGCCACATTCAGTTTGAAAGCTCCTAAACTTACTCCAATTGTAAAGACCAGTCTGGTTGGTTTCTTTCCACTTGGTCGCTGACGCAATCCAACAAGCTTCTGTTTAGGAAGCTCATGCTTTAAATGTAGATTAGAGAATCTAAAATATTTTGTAAAAAAAAAAAAAAAAAAAAAAAGATTGTGAAACATCATACTAGAATTATGAATAATGACATTGTTTTATAATCTTCAGTGAGGTGCATCTTTGTACAAAAAATGAAAATGAGATTTTTATTTTAAGAAGGAAAATGTTTACAATTCTTCTGTTTTCTAAATTTTCATTAATTATTCAATTTGCTGGGTGGCTCTCATAGTTTGTAAATATTTTTTTCATTTTAATTTTGAAGAATATGCAGTTCAGCAGTGGATTTTGGTGGGGACCAGGCTGGCCCTGGCACCCCATTTTGGAAAGTTAAAAAAGAAAAAAAAAGGAAGAAAGAAAAAGAAAAAATTGATCGCCCAAAACGCCTCAGAAGGTTATTTTCGGGCGTTTAGAAAACAAAAATTTCGCGGTGGCATAAATTTCGGACCCCGGACCCCTAGGGTGGTGTTACCTCGATCGACCCCCACTTCACCCCCTCCCCCCCCCCACTTTTCGACAATACCTGTCTCTTATACACATCTAGATGTGTATAAGAGACAGCTCTGGATCCGGGCCCCTGCAGTTTAAACATTTTCCCTCTTCTTTATGTTTATACTTTTTGTTATATGGTTATTTATGTCTGAATGAAATAAAGAAATGAATGCATGAATGAATTGAAATATTTCTACTTTTTAGGCTCATGTGAGTAGATGCATGGACAGTTGCTACAGTGTCACTTTTAGGACCCGGTCGGCCTGGGCAGCGGCGGTAAAATGCCTCTCTGAAGCCTCCTTTGGCCTAACTCTCTAAGCTTTATTTTAAAAACTAAAGCCTGTCCCCCACATGTTTAGCATAGGCACAGGCGAATACTTACTGTTGCTGTCTAGGCCTAAGTTGGATTTTTATGTTTCTATAAAGAAGTCTTGTAGTTGTACCAGCCAACAAAGACACCCGTTTGGCAGCCCAAATTGAAGAAAACATACTGTAGTTCTTTTCTTGCTGTCTTGTCTACAGTCTATCTCGTCTCGTTTCGCTGGTTTGAGGGGATTTCCCCATGAGTATGAATGAACGAATGACTAATGAAATTCATGCTGGGTATGAGCCGGAGTTGATAGGAAATGGATATTGTCACATGTGCTGGAATTATTACTCGATTTATTCATTATTTTAAATCAAACCATTTATATATTTTTGGTTTTACCTATTTAGGACATTATTTATAACAAGTCTGAATGGTTTTTTATCCATTTTGTGTTCAATACCATTTTATAGGCTTTCATGCTATTTGCACGAAACGTGCCATTAGACGCAGTAGGGGTTTTCTCTTTTCCATAGAGCATTAAACATTTGAAAATGGCGGCCAGCGGCAGCGTGGCGGTAAATTTGGGTAAGTTATTTTCTGAAATTATTAAGGGATCGCTTATTTAAAAGTTATTTTGGTATTATTCTATGAATCTTAAAAGATTAAGGTATACAAAGTTTTAAAAATGTATCTTATAATCGTATGCTGGATTAGAATACATTCTGATAAAGTTGGTAGGCTAAACTGGCAATACGAAATACTATTACTAGGCCTAGCCCGGCCCTCCCTGATGCATGTATGTAGCGCTCATTCAGTTCACTTACACTGGCAGTTGGCCTCTCTTTGAGCTGGCAGTCTAGCCTAGAGTCTTAGAGAGGTAACTAGTTGGGGGTTCCTAGTTGGCTAGCTAAGATCATAGGCCTGATCCGTATCCACGATCGAATGCAACACAGCTTAACTAAGCTCATGTCAACAACTTAAACCAAACATGGACTAGGCCTAGCCTATCTATTTGTTTATATTTATTTATTTTCCCATATTTGTTTAGTTGCCCGCCAGTGGAGTCCTTACAAAGAACTTTGTAATACAGTTGATACAGCCATTACACAGAAGACACCAGATTCTTACTATGACTTGGAGGTTGCTCTTCGAAAGTACAAGCCAGATTTTATTTCGCTGCTAAAGAACCCAGTAAGTGTGAAAGATGGACAGCGGAGGAGCTTTGTCTTTGTCTTTGGTATAAGAAACTGCATTCAATCAGATCTGTTCAACTCAGGCCTATCTAGTCCCATGATAAAATGTAGTTTAAAGAAACTTAATGGCATTGTCCTGTACCAAACAGTATCTAAATTATTTTAAATAGTATAGTGAATGCATACACAAACACAAGAGACAACACAAGACAGATTTGTAAATTTAATACACCA
Organism: Anneissia japonica; assembly: GCF_011630105.1. Taxonomy (NCBI): domain Eukaryota; kingdom Metazoa; phylum Echinodermata; class Crinoidea; order Comatulida; family Comatulidae; genus Anneissia; species Anneissia japonica. The sequence goes on along the minus strand of NW_022704992.1, from coordinate 3,174,829 downwards.
TTTGCTAGAGATTTCTCCCAATAGAAAAGCGTTTTTTTGTTATTAAGGTTCAAAACTTGGGCTGAGATTAGTAAATTAATAATGTTTTAATTTTATAGTTCCTTTCTGTGAATGGAAAGTTCTGTTGAATGTATAATAACAATTTTGAAAAATGATGAGTCCATGAATGAAGATCAGCTTTACAATACAGGTAAATAAAATAATAAATATGTTCGTTCTTTTAATGTAAAATTATTGTAGTAAAATTAATCATGATTTTTGTTTATTTCAAGGCTAAGAATTTACAACACAGAGAGAAGATAAAGAAAGCAAACAAAGAGGGAATCGTTATAGAAGGCCAACCTGGAACAAAAACACTCCCAACGCAATTCATTGAAGAATCTCTTATCATTAGTGACCTGTTTGACCTCAATGAATATTCAGCAGTTGAGCTTCTTTTAGCAGGTAACTTTAACTTTGAACTGTGGGTACTGCCTATAATCCAGGATGAAAGTTATTCATGACTAATAATAACTCCACTCCTGCAGACTGCCTAAGGCTTTGTTTAGGTCACCCCCGAGGTCACCACAGTACTATAGTTTCATTCTACGACTCACAAGTGTATGTCTGTTAGATGAAAAAAATATACTGGAAAATTGCTTTAATTAGTTTGGCCCTCATCTTTCCACAGGAGAACAACAGCAGCCCCACTATCCTGGAATACCACGAGGACTGGTAGCCGTCCTCCTGTATTATGATGGCCGTAGAAGTATCGTGAATGCCCTCCACCTACTCATACAATCTCGCAAAGGAAGAACATGGACCCTGGAGTTAGATGAAGAGATGATGCTGCTCACAACTAAATTCACAAATGACCTACTGAAGGATGGATTAGTTGACAAGATCTTACGCCTGCTTCTTGAATTTCTACCGGAAAAAGAGATTGAGAAACTGGCAAAGCAAAGAGCTATTGGGAGTTTCAAGCATCGTCATCAGGTAATGACTAATTAATAATAATAACTGATAATTATAAGTCATTCTTATACTTTCTAATACTTATTTTGCAAAAAAAGTTCTATTCTAATATGCGAGGTCTTGCCACAAAATGAGTCTCATGGTTAGAAATTCAAAAATTGAGTATTATATTTGGGTAGATCACATTATAAGCTTTCATTTGGTCTTTGAATGGCTTCCCTACTATAAGTAAATCCAGAGATGTGAGCATTTAAATTTAATGTGTATAAGAACGTTTTGAGAAAATCAGCCTCAAAGATAAACTAACCTGTACAAATAATATGACTAGAATTACAGAATATGTGCAGAGAACACTGTTTTGGTAAGAAAATTCACGTACAAAATATACAATCATAAAATATAAGTATCAAGTTATTAAAAAACATTAAAATCAAAATTTTGTAAAAATGTTGACTTTGGCCTGTTTTGGTGAATATCTCAATATGATTTCACCAACGATGCGTCTCATTTCGTGGTGAGACCTCACATATATTCTTGCTATGTTGTTTTGTATGAGTTCTCTTCTGTTTTGAAATTGCCCAATCAATAGTTTGCTTTTAAGGACACCTTTAAATATTGTTAAATTGAATGAATGATTGATTTTACCCATCAGGTGAGACTTTTTATACCTTGTTTAGCGAACCCGCCGACTGTAAATATTGATGATTTCGCAAAAAAAATAAAAAATTTTATTTTCGCCACGAAAAAGTGGAAATGAAAGAAAAAAATTATAAGTTTTTCTTTATTGTTATTGCGCCCTCTGCTGCCTTGAAATCTCCAAAGATAAGATATGTATATTTCTTCTTAATTATATAAATTTGAAGCATTTAACCATCCTATTTTACATTCACCAATAAAATTTTATTTTTAATTTCTCCTCCGTCTGGACGATTTTGGCAAAACTATTTGCTAAGTAAGAAAACCAAATTTAATTTTTATTTTTATTCTGCCCTCCCCTGATAATCTTTAAAAAAATGAGTATGCAAAACAAGGAATAAAACAAGTCTCGCCTCAGGTTTCAGACCCTTTCACTGACCGTTTGGTTGCTGTACCAACTGAACTGGAGCCAAACTCAGCTTAGATTCTTCATTTTTTTAAAGTATTGCATAATACATAATTCATAGTTATTGCATATTAATTTGAATTTGGAGTTTCAGATAAAAAGACAAAGTAATAAGCAAAATAAAAAGAACAAAGGTGTTATTGGAAATGAATTTCCAAAATATCTGTCCAATTTTGTTACATTTTGTTCCATCTATCATTTGCTGTTATAGGTGATGGAACTGCTGAAGGAGATTCGATGTTCACTTTCAGAATGCCTATTTTCTCTTGCCTGCCAGACACCCCTTGACAAGGCAAACACAATGGCACTGATGGACTACCTGAAGAAAAATGCAGCTCTGACCGCTGATGGCACTGTAGATGATGAAACTCTAACATTGTTAATTTCCTTTATGTACTGCGCACATGTAGGTGTCTTGGAAACTGATGCAGAGAGTCGAAATGGTAAGAAATTGGTGTTACACTACAGTGCAGTCATTGGGGATACAACATGGTTAATTTCTTTAATAATTATGGATTTCCAAACTCTGGCCATGTCCCACACACTGTACCTGTGTTTTTGAAACCAAGTGTTAATCAAAGTGAAATATTATCATTTAAAATATTTTTTTAGATTGCTATATATGTTGTTTTGTAGATATAATTAAGTCATTACCATGTCTAGCAGATAAAAGTTACATCTTAGAGATCCAAGAAAGTTTAATATCAGATGATGTCTGGGCTGTTCCTGCTGTCAAGTCTACATTACAGTTTGTTTGGGCAGTGATGCTCAGAAATATTGCCCAACAGTCTGATACGCAAGGTAAGCAAATGCTGGCCTCTAACATGCCTCTTAACAAAGTATAAACTGTATAGTTTTTTTACACAGAATAATAACCTTTTCTTATATCCACACGCAATATAAACATGGTCTAGCCAGAGCTCAATATGTTGTTTAGCAGTACCATTATCAGATGTTTCTTGATTTTGATATGCGTTGTTGCGACAGGATTAGTGATGCCCAATGCTGCAAGCGTGGATGCTTTTATATATTATGCTACAAATTTTTGTTATTAAACTGCAGTATAATAGTATATTAAGGCACATCTATTGGTTTAAGATGTGTATTCATAAGTATGACTATTAACCGAAAGGCTATTTGATTGCCAGACATTCTGCTGAGTCATTTCTCTTTTCTTTTCAACTAAGTATCTTGCTGACAGTGCTAAGTTGTCGATAGACACTTTGACAGTGAAAAATCTTAATAAAAATTTTATTTGGCTAATAGTCATTTCACAATGTGAGGGTTGGTTAAATGCCTGTCAACAAAACATCCTTGTTTGCAGTCTCAGTTGGTATGTTGATAGGTATTTCCATGTGTTTTTTACAGACTTACAGGAACTTATTGAGGCAGATGAGATGCTGATGGACATGGCACTGGAAGGAAATGCATTCAAGTTTCTTCTAGATACCATCACCAAAAAGGAGCACTTCCATGATAGTGTAAGTACAGTATATATAACAGTCTAACTGTTTGTGACAGTTTAAAGCTCTATTCACACTATTAAATTGCATTTGACACATTTGTGTGATGTGCCCCCATGTAGGCATGATGATGTCATATTTCACCCAAATATGGGCATATCACATTTTTTTGTCACATTTGCACACATAAAGATTTTGCTGTTTTAAGTTATATAAGCTATTAACTGTTTATGTTTATAAATTCAATAATATTGTTATTAATTTTTTTTAGGAATTTCAAGTGAGGCGCTTTCATGCCCTTATTACAGATTTCATTGTCCAGATGCCACTAAAGGTAAGATAGGAACTGAGATAAAAGTATGTAAACCATGTATGTATTATGATAGTGTAAGTATGTTAAACAATGAATACTGCAAGAAATATATTGGCCTACACCTGTATAGTGCATACTATAATCAACTTACTTGCATAAATATATAAAGCTCTGTTATACTGTGTGATGTGCCCCATGATGATGTCATATTACACCCAAATATGGACATACCACATTTTTTTGTCACATACAATTTGTGTGGACGGAACTAAATGTTTGAATCAGATTCTACATCCAGCCCTCCCTCAGTGCTTAGTTCATATTATAAGAGTGTTAGTAACCTTGAATGCCCCTATTATTATTTGCTGTTTTGTTCAGATAAAAGAGCTTCGTAACCGTGGAGATGAAGCTGCACGCATTCTGCTTGCTCATGCACAAGAAGGAGTAGAACCACCAGTAAACCTTCCAAGGCACTTTGAATATTTCATGAGATTGGTAAATTGAAATTGAGTTTAATTATCTCTCATTGGATTATTACTAGTTTGTAATTAAGATCTTTAAGTATCTTCCTCATATTTCTTCCTCTTATAACAAAAACCCAATATAAATTTGATAGACATTGGTCATGAGGGAAAATTAGTTCCTATAGACAAATTCAAATTAGAACATGGTGGGTGATAACATTGGTAAAACTCTAAATAATAAGAATGGATTTTAAGGATGGAAAAGTGGGTTAATAAGGGTGGGTGGATGGCCATGAAATTAGCTTTAGACTGGGTGAAAAACTTCAAGGCTGGTGACCCCACCCAAATCCGCCCTACATAGCTACGTCCCTGAATAGTTAGGTAAGACATTTATACAAATAGTGAAGTTTGAGTGGGGTAGTTCCAAATCTGAACTTGTATGATTTTTTTTATTTGATACATACTATCTTCATAGATTTCAGCCTTGTACCGAACTGACCCCCTAAGTTTGGAACTGGCAGCTGAGTTTTGGTGTCCGTCTGAACATACATTAAGCCCTTCTAGGAGTAGCTACCTAGCACAATTCAGACATAGACCATCAAACAGGCAGGTAAGGACAAGAATCATGTTTTTTATGTGTTGGTTTAATCATGTTTTTTATGTGTTGGTTTAATAGGTCAACATGTGTTTGTTTTGTTCATCTTCAGAAGGGCATGTATTCTAATGATACATTATTAAAAATATTTGAAAACCAAAGTTGTTTGATAGGTTTAATTGTATATAATAGCATGTATAATGTAATATATTTGCATGTAAAATACTATATATGATAATATATAATACTATATAATGATTAAAGTAAACCCCTGAAAATCTTTTGTCTTGCATATTGACATCTTCCAGTAATGATTGTTGTGTTTTATACAATATAGGTGAGTTTGTTCAAGTTCATACGCATGGCAGGGGATCTGCTACCGCCCTCGCTCTATGTGCCTTACATCGCAATGCTGACAGGCTTGGCTACTGGGCCCATATGTGCTCACCATTGCTTTAACCTCCTTAAGGTCAATGGAGCCGCTGGAGGTAAGAGACAGTTTTAAAAATATTTCATATTGTTTTTCTCTAATGGAAATGTAAATGTTCATTTTTCATTATCGTCGTCATTTTCATCATCTGATTTTATCATATTTATTATATCTTTATAATTGTTATATTAGTATACATCAATATTAGTATTAAAATGATGGACACAAAGGGAATACAAATTGGTACTAGAAACTAGAGTTGTTGTGTCTAGCATGTGCTTGCCTGAAATAAGGCCCCAAAAGTATTTTTGTTGCCCAACCCTGACACATAATCTAAAAAATCTAGGCGCAAGTTTTTTTTTTAATGCAAAATGTTATTTTTTGTACCAAGGTGGAAGTGTGACATCAGTATCATGGGATCACTTCTTTCAATCATTGAGTCGTTACTATGCCAACCTCCGTCAAGAAGCCGGGGCAAGCAATGTCGGAGGTCAAACCTATCGTCATATATCTGGAAGAGGTATTACCCCTCAGGAACTTGAGGGACTGGTCACTGTGCTTAAATTAGTTCAAACTGTTGCTGAATGGGTAAGCATTGTGGGTTAATCTCATCTATTTTGTGGAAAATATACCTAGCTAAACTAAATTGATAGAATATGATGGCTTTGTACCTGCCATCTAACTTTAGCTACAGTAAATAAAAAAATTGATTTTTATTGCAATTTTATATCAGGAATGCATGGATTTTAGTTATAGGTTGATTAATTGAAACAACTACCTGATAATGCTGATTTGTTTCTTGTTGTTAGGATGAAGAAGCACGTATTGGGCTGTGTGAGAACCGATCCTGGTTGCCAATCGTTCTGTTGCTTGGTATTGTAACTTGCAGTGTACCACCGCTACTGAAGGCAGAGTGTTTAAAGGCACTGGCAAACTTTGCTAAGACACCAGAACTAGCTGCAAACCTTTGGCAGGCGCTTGAAAACTCTCAGGTACCAGTAGTTTGATTTTAGTTGGTGCTAATGGTAGTGGTGGTAGTGAGGGTAATCGTAATGGTGTTAAAGAATAGTAATTGTAGTATGGTGATGAGGTTGATAATGGTAGTGGTGGTAGTGATGGTAATCTTAGCAGCAGTGGTGTTGATGGTGATGAAAATGTGGTTATGTTAGTGATGGTAAAGGTAACAGTAGTGGTGGTGATGGTGATGGTAACAGTGGTTATGGTGATGGTAACAGTGGTTGTGGTGAGGTTAACAGTAATAATAGTGATGAATGCAGTGATGGGGAGAGTAGTGTTGTGATGATGGTAATAGTATTAGTATTAGTGATGGTATTGGTAAGAGTAGTGGTAGTGATGGTGAAGGTGATGTGAAATTTTCCATTCTATCCTGCTGTTCTTTATGAATATTTTCTTTATTTAACCAATGTTTTAGATTTTACCAACTTTAGACAGGGATTCAGCAACAGGTTCTGGCATTCCCTTGGATTTGGAAATAGTTGAGTCACGGAATGAAGAGTTTCCCCTGACCATAGGCTTCCTGGAATTCATGTCGTGTCTTGTTGACATACCGATCCCAGATACCCTCGGCTCCGGTCTGCGAGCACCAGGATTTGATCCTTATTTAGAATTTTTGCGTGACCAGGTGTTTTTAAAGTTCCACACTCGTGCTTATCGGGATACCAAAGAAAAGGTGACAGTCATGTTTACTATTGGTCTTGTTTGAAATTTTTGGCATGGATTATTTTGTAAAATGTTTTGCGTAGTGTATCCCAGTGTACTGGTCATTGTCAAGGTAACTATGATGATGACAACGATTATTTTGATAAAGAATAAGATGATAATGGTGGTGGTGATTATTATTATTGTGATGATAGATATTATGATAATGATAGTAATGATGATTATTCTTTTTAATATTCCAGTGGGAAGTAGCTTCCAAATCTCTGAAGATCTTTCATAAATTGCTCCGAGATCATGATCCCAGCATTGAGGATTTCATGGACCAAGTACTCGATATTCAGGGAGGTGGGAAAACAGTCGCCAACAAGCCTGCAGGTCATCATCTCCTCTTGCACCTGCTTAATGATAGTCACCTTCTTAAACTGGTGAGTAGTAAAATCCCCATTTTTTGGGATACTGTATCTGTATTAGTAGTAGTAATATTACTCGCTCTTGTTAGGAGTTATTATTAAGGTTATTTTGTAAAGGTTTTTATTTTACAAGTCACAAAATTCAAATAAATGGATGTATCAGGATGGTGATGATATGATGTTTACTATGATGCGTCATCATCATCATAATGATCATGACACTGAATATGATCAGATGATGATCATCATCATAATATTTATGCTAAGAATAATAATCCTGATTCTTATGAAGTGTATTCTATTTGATTAATTAATTATATGCTGATTTGATGTCAATGAGATATTGTTCTACTTAATTTCCGTGATGAAGTTATTCTTATCTCATCAACAGCAGTCCATCCACTGGCACACAGCTACTCCATGTCACTTACTGCGTGTTGTGACTAATTAAAATTGTATGTCCTTTTCAGATGTTGTTTATAATCCATGAAGCACGTAGGCTGCTTGATCAATATAAACCATTTCCGGGGAAGGAACATTTAGAGTCTGCTGCCCTCTATTGCCTAAAGATGATTGACATTGCTTTAGAGAAACAAGAAAAGTTCTTTGACCTAGTCAGAAGTCAAAGTTTAGGGGTCATGGTGACCCCCATGGACCAGTTGCTGATGTCAATTAACCCCAAAACAGGCAAAGCAGATCATTTGGTGAACATAGCAAAGTAAGGAAATATATTCAGTCATTTATTTCTCATTTGCATAATAGTGTTAAGCCGGCCACCCATTGCGCCCGATGGTCGTCGGCTGACATGATTCTACGGAGAACGCAACGCCACTACATGCGCACAGTGAATCTTTTTTTTATGACGATCTGTCCGGACTGCGCCCGACAACTAGCAAACAGCATTACATCGTCTAACGCTCACATGGAATAGAGTTGAATTGTCGGCCAACTGTCTTACGACCGTCGTATGATGCAGTAAGTGCCCGGCTTCTACGGGAACCTTATGTAATACTCCACCAAGGAGCTGAGTATGTGTTCCACCTGTATGATTGGTCCAGTGAATATGAAGCATTTGGGCATTAGCTCTAGGATATTATGTTAAATGCTTAATTCCTTAATTCTGTCTTTTAGGTTCGTGTCCCATGCCACTACTCACCCAGAGCATGCATTGGTTTCTGTCAGAGTATTGTTAAACGTTGTCAAGACATCAAACATCCAATCGCAGATCGTTGGTTTTTTTACTGTTGATGAGGTAAATAGACATACAGCTCTCTTTATTTTATCTGATTGCCCTTCTTGTTTAGTATAACTCCTCCATTTTACTTGCAAGTTATTTTCGTTCTGTCAAAGATAGTGTTCAATCGAAGTAATCATCAATGATATTTTTGTTTGCAGGCTGTCTCCAAAGAACTCATAATCGGTTTTGTAGATTGTCTTGAAACTGAAGATCACGAAGAGGAAGAGGGGGAAATACCACAGAATTTCCAAGATATCGAAAGCATGGATGTGACGAACATTCGCAACGCAACACGTCTTTTCATCATGCAGCTTCTGCTCTTCTCTTTAGGCCAACCGGCTCCAAATTTAGCACATCTACTTCTGGGATTTGATATACAAAAACCAATTAGTAAGAGTAACCTCCAAGACCCAGGTGTGTTAGGCTCGCCACGTACCTGTCTTCACGCTATTTTATGCATCCTGGAGAGGGGCATTGGGAAAGGTTCCAGACTAACCTCCATTCACACGATGCCAAAGCTAGCTGATCTGTGCTATGAGATGGTGTACCAAATATGTTCCAACCGCGAGACGTGTATCCCAATCATGCGCTATCTCGGCATGACCCATAACTTTTTTTACCGTCATCTAAGGCACATCCCATTCGTAAATGGAATTGGACGTAAGCAATATTAATACGCATACTTTTAATAATTTAAATATGGCTGATGATTTATTGAAAGATAAGAGTAAATAACTAATTGATTGATTGATTGATTGAATATGATTTTAAACAGATAATATAATATTTTGATTCCTTTTTTTGTAAATTATAGTTTTATTTGGATTTTTTTCGATCATTTTCCTTTTAACCCTGACTTACCAAAGTCCATGTCATTTACCGAAAACTTTTCTTTTTAAAATAATTTTTCACTCAGAAAATACAAGTGAGAAGTTGCTACTTAACCAACAAGCATGGCTACTCAAGTCTGTTGCCGTGGAAATACGTCTGACATCGGTCAATAGGCAAAGGTCCAACACGCAAAGGCTCCTCAAATTGCTGTTAGAAGATGTGCCGTCTCCTGTGGTAGACCGAGGTAAATGGCTGCTTGTCTACATATTAGGGTTAATGCTGTGTTTTTTATGTCTATTTTGTGATTACATACACTGTATATGGATGATATGTGCGGGGTAGTTTACTCAGGATGCCAATGGCTGACTGTTCCATTTATTTTCGAGGGATGTTCCTACTTTATAGAGAATTACCAACAGTTGCTTTATGCAAATATATTTGTGTACAGTAATTTGTGACTTTTAATTAAACTATTTTGATTTTTGGTAATTTTTGTCTCAATTTATACATTTTTATTAATGTTTATAAATTGTAAAATTCAACCACTTTATTTGATATTTGCTGAATGATGACCGATTGGTTGAATGATTGATAAGTTTGCAGCAACTCACTATCAGAATAGAATTCAGATAAATGTTGTCTTCTTTGACTTTTTATCATGTCCACGGTTATAGATGATAATGATGAAGATGGATATGGCGAAACCAACCAATCAATTCTGGAGACAACTGTAGGTCAACAGGTTGGGCCTAGTATTACAGGTATTATAAACATTGGTCTTGCACATTAATAACAGTGTTATTATGTATACATCCATTGTTTTTGTTGCTGTGTTGATTAAAGAAACAGGATATAACTTATATTTACATAAGCATAATGGAAAAAACAGGAACTATCAAGCAGAAGGAAAATGTAACTGCTGATGAAACACTTTTCACTCAAAATGTATTATGTCGATTTTTTGGATTTCAATAGTTTTGTAATCACTACATTATATTCCCAGGTATGCAAATTCGTCGAAAAATCCTGCAGGTTCTAGACAGCATTGACCTGACCCAGGACTACCCTGGGACCGTTCAGCTAGACTTACTTGATCCCACTGTCACGGAACAATTGATTAAATCATGTGAACAGCAGACGGACCGTGGGATGACTGTTTGTAACATACATGCCTTGCATCGAGAATTAATGGGCAGGTTGAATGCCCAACAAGGCCCTGCTGTCATAGGAAATCGACCACGTATCTTACAGGTTAGATGGTTTTATCACATTCGCAAATGCCCTCTAGAGCTGGGCACTCACTGCGTCGTACGTCTGCTGATTGTCGGTGGCTCTCTCACGCATGTGTTGTGCCGTTGCGTTCCTCATAGAATCGTGTCGGGCGTCGTGAGTGACCGTCTTAATGTTATCATCTTGGTGGAATTTACTTATGATTCAAGACCACTCACAACAATGAAATATCAAACGTGTAAAAGTCTAAAAGATTTTAATGGAAGATACAGTCATTTTCAATTGTCTGATGTTTTGTTTATTTTATTTAATAAGTTTGTAATTTTTTTTATGTGTAGTCTTTTGAATATGTACTGTATATTCAGAAAAATTAATTTTTAATGTAAGCTAGTGCATGACATGATCAATTTAATTAATTGGAACGAATCTAAAAAATCCTTTATGTACATTAGTTCTTTACACGTTTTTATTTTAAACCTGTGCATTTTTTTTTTATATTTATGATTGCCAGGAAATCCAAGCAATTTTGAAAAACGTAGTAGAATGCAATCTAACAAAGGAGATGGCAGCGGCTAAACGCCACTCTCTTGATGCTTGGCGGCACGTGGTGGAAACTCTGTTTGTTTCATGTTCTCAAGATTTACTCCCTCTAGAGTTACGAGAAACCATACTGCTCGAGTTGATTCAAGAACTGCTGACAAAGGTACTGTTCCAACTCTAAAAACTCATAGATAAACACTCTCAGGAGAGTTGGGCAAGTTAAGGACCACGTTTGTATCAGTCTGTATCCGTTTGATGTTGTGGTTAAGTCGGGTAGTTTGCGCCAAACTATGGCTACCGCGGGTCCCTGGGGACCGAGCCCAAATTTTCCAGTGTGTAGGCATACATAAACGAGGATAAAACAAAATAAAGAATTATTACTATTATTATTATTATTATTATTATTATTATTATTATTATTATTATTATTATTATTATTATTGTTATTATTATTACTGTAACAATAAGAGTATAAGTCCTTCCCATGATAAAGTCACGTAAAAGTGGAAAGCATTGCCTCATCTTTGATGATCCAAAGGTATTAGGAATGGTCGAGAGTAAATAACGACATCCCACGAGGTAGTCTGGCAAACATTTTACAGATATTATAGTTATCTTTATCTTTTTAGGTTGCTGATGATGCTACAGTGCCAGAGCTTACCGCTCCTGTATCAGGCATTCTAGTTTCTCTAATGACAAACTTGCACCAGTGTGCCGTAATAGGTCAGTCCAAGTCCATCCCAGAGCAGCTCTCTACACAGTACGTTCATATGCTGGATGGATCAGTAGTGCATGGCAGTGGGTCAACATTTGGCAGCTCTGGCGTAATGACCTCCACCGTGCTGTCAGAGATTCTCCGCAAACTTCTCACATTTTTAGTCCAATCAAGTAAGAATTAAGTATACATTTGTTGTTTGACATAACAGCTAATGAATATTATTAAGTTGGTAAAGTTAATACCTTTTTAATTTTTTTCCATTTCTGTTCTGTCAATCATACAGCTACTGGCCAGCTGCGTGTACGTAGCAATCTCTACGGAGCTTTAATGAATTTTCTGCAGATGCCACAGAAGGTTCAGGAGATTCCAACACTGAAAGGCCGGAATGTGCTGGATTCGCGCATGTTGACAGAATACGAGAAGATGACAGCTGCAAGCCTGGCAGTAATCTCGGAGTTCGGCGACAGCTTCATGGACTTGGTGTGCAGAGATGCTTGTGATGGACATGATGTTGGCAGGGTAAAGTCTACTATTACTGCTACTATTATTACTAATGCCATTGTTATGATGACTACTACTACCCCACTCTTGATGACCATGCTTACTTTCCACTGTTATTTATTTGAATTATAAATATGTTACTTTCTCTCTTATGGTAATGTCATCCCTCCACCTTTTTTTTCATCATTTTTATCAATTATTACTAAATGTTGTTCATTTTTTCCCCCCTCAATAGATGCTAGCATTGTCATTAATAGACTCTATCCTAGCCACTGACAAGCAACATCGATGGCTTCACTTCCTAAACTCTAAGGGATATCTAAGACATTTAATACAGGGTCTGGTACAAGAAGACCAGGCATTGCAGAATATGTTAAAGCCTACTCCAGAACCACTCCGTGCACTATACATTTATGAATCAAAAATGGTAAGCAATTTTCCCATCACTATTTTCATCCTCACAGTCATAAGCATCATCATCCTCATAATCATCATCAATTGACTTCAATGTTGGTTATCAGCATTCTCATTATCCTCATCCAATAATAGAATATGATTTCATTAACTTGCAATATTTTTTGTAGTCCCTCTTAACACGTCTTGGTGAAACACCAATTGGTGCGGAGGCTCTCCTACAACAAGGGATCATGGGAAGACTATCTGAGTGTCAATTTCTTGAACTTCGACCTGAGAGGGATATATCAAGGTTTGTCATCAATATTACTATTTTGCAAAGTATTTGCAGTTTGAAAAAAATAAGTAGATATTATTTTGGAATATCTAATTATTAGATATGTACATCAATGATTATGAAGTTTAAGTTTATATACTTTTTTGTTTTATTCTGTTATGTAACATTGATAAGTTATTATTTTTGTGCTAAGCATGAGCAATGTAATTTCATAGTAATCTTACAATAATTTATAATAATGCTAATTGACCTCAGTAGTTAATGTGCACTTTGACCTCATACCGTTGTCATAGCGCCACTAAACATTGCATTCTTGATATTGGCGCTATACAAATCCTTGTTGATTTATTTATTGATTGACTTTTGAGAATACTAATAATTTTATTGTATCTTAATTTATGTACATTGTTCCATCCTGTATTTGTTGAGTGTACAGTTAAACTTGCCTAAGTCGACTTTCCTAACTTGAGTAATTTCTAAGTCGATCTTATTTTACATGACAAATTGTTGTGTTTTCCATTAATTCAAGATCTGTAAGTCAAATTTTATCTAAGTCAAACAATTTTTCAATGTCATACTTACATTTAAATGGTGAAATAAATTAAATAAATTATTGTGACTTGTGACCAACAGGAGGGGAGAGGGTGGAGATGCCCTCCAGGTGGATGCATTCATACCCACCGTGTTGCACCGGTACAGACAGCTGCTGTTCCCTGTTCTAAGGCTTTGTGTTGCTATTATGACCTCTCTTGGGGGTCAACATAAGGAGGCAGCCAATCAGGTAAGACCAAGGTATTCAGACAATTGTTATAACAAAAAAAATCCCTTTGTGATAGCATATTGGTAAGGCACTGAGCTTTATACCAAAAGGATAAGGTTGAAGCTTGAGATTAATCACTTGTTTGTGTCCTGGTTTTCATGGAGTTAGGAAATTGGACAATTTCAAGTACATTACATAACATATATTAAATTCAAGATAACTGACACTGACCAAGTCAGACATGAGTAAACATGCACCATATGTATCTATTATGAATGAGTCTTAAATTTTAGATGATTTGGTGGGAGTTTTTTTTATATATGTATCTGATTTCTATTTTCTTTATTTTATTTAGATCTTACGTTTTGTGTTCTCTCACTCTGAATTGTTCACTGCGATTCTTCGTGACTATCCATCTCGTCTAACAGTCGAAGCTTTTCAAGAGTTGTCTCTAACTACCGCTGTAATCTGCAGAACCGCAGCAGATGGTAAGATTTAGATCAATTTATTCAAATTTGATCTAAATGGGTGAGTTTATAAAAACATGGGGTGTTAAAAATTTTGAACTTTTTTCTTCCTGTTCCATTGCAGTTGATTACTATGGTGGCTCGCCGTATGATGAGATTGGCAAATCACAGCTAGTGATTCAAGGTCACTTGAGCAGAATCCAGCGTCAGATCTTAGCATTGGTGCCACGATACTGCATCCACGATCATTGGAATAAACAACTGAAAATGGCAAGTCAAAATGAAATCAAAGAAGAGGACAAGGAGAAGATACGACTTGCACTACTAGAAATAAACTCCAACATCATTGCCTATTGCAGGTCAGAGGTCACCAGTGCTGGTATGTTATTTATCATCAATTATATTTTTTCATTAGGATTGGAGCTATAGCTTTAATGTTAAGATATTTGCCTTTTAATTCTAGTGTCCTGGGTTCATTTCTTGTCTAGAAACAAGATTCTATTCACAACTAAAAATAAATCCATCATAATGGAATCTAGTTAGATATACTGTGTATTTTATTATTATTGTATCTTATTGGGCTGATAGACGAGGAAGGATTTATTATTCAGGCTCTTTCAGACAATTTTCTCAAAGGTGGATTTTTGCATCTAGTTTCACTTGTTTTTTGTGATGTGTTGCTTATTCAGAAGATGCACTCACTAAGCCTCACAACAAAAGTTTATGTAGAGCATTATGTGTTTACATTTAGGTGTGACTGGCAGCTCTTGCACTGTGCTGTTTACTCCAAGTTTATCTGAAGCATTGGCCAGGGATTACCACCAAGTAACTGGTAAGTAGGGTTCCTATTATATAATTAAATGCATAGTAGGCTGATGTTTCAACACAAAATGAGCCATCTACACCTTGTTTATTTTATTATTGTATCAGTATTTCTAATTTAAATGCAGGATTTACGATGTTTACTAGTAAAAAATTCAATAGAATTTCCAGAAAAGACACTGATATATTTTCTGTTTTTAAAGATATCCCAATGGCATCTTTGAGTGCTACTAAACCACCAAGTCTTGGGATTATTGTGCGGCATCTCCGTCAGGTTGCCAACACCTTCCTGCCATCATTAGACGCCCACCAACAGATGGTCCACAAGCTGTCCAACATCACAGAATTATCCTCCGAGGAACTGAAAGAGGTCGCTAAACATCACTTTTTTTCAAATCATTGTTTTTTCATTTGTATTACATCGATCATTTTTTAGGTCTCATTAAGATGTTTAGGGAGTAGTGTTGAACTAAAATCAGGCATTTTTTCAGGATTTTAACCCTACAGTATGTTGTTAGCAGGATACAATCTATTTTCATGAATTTGTGACATGGTGCCTTTAACATGTCAGACATAAGTAGATTTAGCTCTTATGTCTACCTTGAAAGAAAAGCCTGTATACACTAATTTTGTCCAACTGATGAATTCGTCCAGGCTATGTGTAAATGCTTGCGTGACGTAATAAGAGATTTAATTAGTAATTCTGAAAATAAAATTAATTTTACGTTATTTTTAAATTAGATCATTAAACCAGTCATCACTGATGGAATTGAGAAACTGTCGGCAAGTTATCGGCAACAAGTAGCCAGTCGAAAACTTGCCCAGGTGATTCGGTTGAAAGCCCAGGAGCTGGCCCTCAAATACTGTATCCTTTGGACTTGGCAACAAGAATGATTAGTTGGAGATAAATGATTAATCATTTTCTTTGTAAACTACAAGTAAAAAGAAATATTGTTGATCTCCAATAACTGTGTGTGTAATTGATTGACTGGCAAACTGATTGATTGACTGGCTGGCTGATTGACTGAATTTTTTTCTTATACGTTGTGATGATAAAGGTTTTATTTGTTTTGTCTTTGACTTTTTACTAAGATATTTTGGAGAATTGCCTATTTTTGATCTGGCGCCACCTAGAGTTTTACCTAATCCACTGTCAGCCAGCCGACTCAAATCACTCTCTGCTGCCACCACTGATGACACAGAGCCACCAAGCACGAGATCTTGCTGGTAAGTTGAATATCTTATTTATACTAAAATAAGGATGCTTACACACCCACATACATACTTTTCTAATTTACTTTCTTGTGATTTGTTTTAGATCCTTTTAATATTGATGGAAGTGGGACTGAAGGAAGAAGCTTATCATCAACCATTAATCAAACTAACAACATCTCCAAAGGAGACATTGAACAAGTAAGTTTATTTATACTATTCTTAATCTTGTAGTTATGATACAATTAATGGGGTTAAATATGTGTTGATTGAGAGTCAGGAAGTGTTCCCTCTCGTTAATAGGGGTTTGGCTGTAGTGTTAAAAGATATATTTTGCCTTAATTAGAAGAGTCTGTTCTTAATAGGGTGTACCCTGAATAGGGTGTCCCAAATGAGGGGGATTCTACTGTAGTATCATAATTCTTTATTAACCAATTATAGTTTAAAAATTATATATTTTGGTAATAGGTTTGTGTATGTTGATAATGATGATTTAATATATTCTAAAATCAAATTTGTGTTTACGATTTTCTTCAGCTGAAAGAAGAAGCAGTTAATTGTCTTACTGAGTCTCTTCTCCAAAAATTTCGAGACGTGGAAGCGCAATACGGAAAAACTGTTTCACGTTACAGCTTTGTGTCTGTCCTAGCCCGTCGCATTCACCGACTTCTTACGATTGGCATCCAAACTGAACTACCTATACGCTAAGCTATTTTGAAAGGTTAATCCTTATATGCGAATGCATAATTGGTCGGTCATTTCAATTGCCCGGTAATGACCTGATATTAGCTTAGTGTCATCATCCAAGACATGTGCAAGATTACAGCAGTTTTTCTCATTATGAATCATGCATACAACCAAACTATAGAACTGCAAGATGTCCGAATCTCGGGGTTTCATTGAAAGGTAATCCTATCTCGAATAGTACTACAGTACCACAAACTCTATTTGTATTCAAATTGGGCGCCCCCTACCTCATGGTAGTACTTTCCTTTTGTTTCATTGTGTGCATGAAAAATCAGGGCACTCGGATTTAATGCAGTTTACACTCGTGATAAGACTAATTAATTTATTTTAATGTCCATTCCTAACATATGTTGACATCGTTCACATGTGAAATATTATTAATAATTTTCATGCAATGTTCGGAAGTGTTGTGGCTTGCTAAAAAAATATTATGTTTGTATGATAATACTACTGCTCCACATTTATACTTTTCTTGAACTTTTCAAGTGCATAAATAAAAGACAATTGTATTGAATGACAATCTTTTGTAAGAACAGTTGCAATAAATGTTGCTACAGTGAACCTGTTGTTACTAGACTGTCTTTGCAGATGTTTTTAGGAATAATTTAAACAGAATGATAAAGAAGCTACTTACAATGGACATAAAACGAGACGACGACGACCACAATTCGTCGGGGGGGGGGGGTGGTTGGATTATACAGTTATTATATTTTATACATATTTGACTATCTATAAAATCGATTAAAGAAGCCCTTGAAACCCCTAAATTTTCATATTTTTGGGGGGATTTTCCCCTGGACCACTTACAAAATATTTTAAGAGACACATCGACCAAGCCCATTTTGCCCTCGTCAGGGAAATTGACCCCCCCCCCCTATCGGGGAGATCCTGGCGCCATTCCCTGCGCTTAACCAGACTCTTAACTGTAGAGGGCATGAAGTACAAGATACTAACGTCATAGAATGGACAATCTGAAATTATTGGAAACGATTAGCAACATAGATAAATAAGCTTCCTGATTAATTACTGTTACTACCAAGGCACATTTACATATACAGTACATATTGTAATCATGTGAAATGTGGATACAGAGAAAATAAGTTGGAAAGACAAAATAAATTAATATTAGGTAGTTAAGAAGTAGAGTGGCCCACAATGGGTGTTTTCTCACTTAAATAACCAATAGACGTTGATTGTGTCAATTTGTAATTCAAAAACCATTTTTATTGTCACATACCATGATTAATAAAGTGGTTAGTAGTTAACTTCAGCTCCCTTTATTCAGAATAGAGCCAAGATTCCTTTAGCAAAATCTGAACACAGGTAGGAAAAAACAACACTATTGTGAAACCTGATACAGTATAACTACATAGGTATATCAATAGATAAATAATAATAACAGTGCTCAAATTTAATAGGAACATCACATAAGATGTTATAATCGTATCAAGCATACTGTAGCCCTTTCAATGAAAAGTTAATTTTTTCAGGTGTATCAGTGCTCGACTACAGGTTTGAATCCCGCTAAAGACAATTTTTTTCATACAACAGAAAAGGGGCATTTTTGCTGAAGGGCTATGCTTAATACGATTAGGCCTATACCATCTTATGTTTATATTCGAGCACTATTGTTACTATCTATACATTTTTACATTGTGTTTACCTTGCTATGCAGCAAACCTTTGAATATTATTTATATAGGTATATGTCTTAGACGTAACCCACCATTGAAAGAATAATCCAGGTATCTCACTCATGCTACTACTAACGTCGTCACTACTGATTTGTGAAATGGACATTTCCAGAATGTCCACCAACAATCGACCAATTAGAACAGGGTTAAGAATACGCGGTTGTCCCACAAAAAGGTGATGCGTTGTCCCACAAACACACTTGCGTGTGTCCTAATGTACGCTGTTGTTTTGTGGGACCTTCGCATGCAACAATGTCCTAGGGACGGGGTTTAGCGAAAGTGTACCTTTCGCATAAAAAGACATCCTCACCCACCCCAGCCATAAACCCCCACAACACACTAAAGCCAGT
Source organism: Anneissia japonica (assembly GCF_011630105.1). Classification (NCBI taxonomy): domain Eukaryota; kingdom Metazoa; phylum Echinodermata; class Crinoidea; order Comatulida; family Comatulidae; genus Anneissia; species Anneissia japonica. The sequence continues at coordinate 3,155,619 of NW_022704992.1, read as the reverse complement.
CACTGCGTCGCACGACGGTCGCTCCCTGTGAGCGTTAGACGACGGACGTCGTCTGCTGACTGTCGGTGGCAGTCTAAACGGATCGAATCAAATCGCGTCGGCCGACGACCGTCTTGCACAGTGAGTGCCCGGCTTAAGAAAGAAATATAAATAGTTATAAACTATTTACATTTATCATAATATTTACATGTTAGATATCTAATGAACGCACAGACTATAGTAGAATATTAAACGTGTTTAATATTTCTCACGACGGCTTAAGACTGTCCCCGACGATAAATCGGGTCGGGCTGCGTCGGCCGACGCTGTCTGAGTTGGCCTTTAGACGACGGACGTCGTCTGCTGACTGTCGGTGGCAGTATAAACGGATCGAATCAAATCGCGTCGGCCGACGACCGTCTTGCACAGTGAGTGCCCGGCTTAAGAAAGAAATATAAATAGTTATAAACTATTTACATTTATCATAATATTTACATGTTAGATATCTAATGAACGCACAGACTACCGATACAGTATTTACAAATTGTTCGCTATGATGTGAAAATAATACAAATAATTATAATATACAAAGTAGGCCGGGAATTTGAAGTCTTAAGTAGGCTTTTCAGAGGAATGAACTGACGTCATGCTTAGTTCTCACACTTTTCAATACTGCTAAACATGAATATCTGCTGACCTCTCTTTCCTTGATGAAAACAGCCAGATAAAGTACCGTAACTGATCTGCGTTTGATTGGCTGAAAGTGTCATTCGCGGACCAATCATGTTACTCTATGTCGGAGTATATATCTGTATCTTCTTTTGGTTTATGAAATGTGCACCAATCTTGAAGTTTGCTTCCCGGCTTGTTGAAAATGTAGCTCAATGATGTGTTCTTATACGGGCAATCTGATTGGTTGCTTAGTAAAGTGGTTCCCATTAGTTTTTTACTGCGATTGAATCGATACCATTTTCTGACAGCTACGACAATATTTAAATTCTGTGAAAATTATGAAAATAGTTTTTAATATGGGCCTAACATTTGTTGTTATTATTACTGTATTACCAACATTATTATTAATCTGTTCTTTAGTTATACAAAAATTAAGGAAGGCATCATCTTTTGTGATTCTGTGCCAATGATGTCAAAATACAGTACATCACTTAAATAAACAGTATCAAATATGTCCGGTCTACCAGGCCACAAAAATAGACAGTTGATGTTTTCTCCCGGTATGAAATTTACTGAATTAATTTACTAATCATTTAATATCATTTTCGGAAATTGCAATCGAACGTGCCTATTATCAATTGGCAGCGCGCCATACAAAAATCAAACAAACGACCGGCCTATTATTTCACATCGTAGAAAAATAATTATAAAATACCACATAATCTCATTCATATTCCATTTATTCAGGTATAAAATATTGTATGACGACAGCCAAACGCTGAAAAGCTCTCAACATATTACATTATTATTACAGTATACTCAAAATCCAATTGATAGGGGCGATTAATAATATAATTGCACATCGTACATGGCAATTAGAGTGCTAAGGCTAACGGATTAGTTCCATTTTAGGGAAACTTTTATCTTTCAAAGTTAAAAGCTATAGTCATGGCTGAGTACTTCGGAAAGGCTTAAAAAACGCAAGGTATGTACAAGAATTTTCCGACGAAGGGTAAGGGGAGAGGAAATTACAGTTAAAAAAAATAAATTGGCTCCGGTGATGAATCTTCCCGGTCAGGGTGCTTATAATATATTAATCCGCGGGAAAACAGAAACGGGTCAATCATTTTATTATGACCTGCTACAAATCAGTGGTTTTTTTTATTAAGGAAGATACAGGCCTATTGTCCTATTAAGCTTAGTGTTTAGATATTGTATTGTCATACGATAAAGGTTTGGTTGTTTATTTGTTTATAATGCCTTTCGGAAGAACACCTCCTCGGTTGATAGAATATGGTTTTTATTAGTTTTCATTAAAAATATAAACAATTTTAGTTAGTTAAAGTAATCATTGGGAGACGTGATTGTTAGGGAAGTGTGAAAAATTGGCCACTACTATTGCGGTTATATAGAAATCAACCATGCACATACTGGGTTCTTTTATCATGTTTTTAAGTTCCCGGATAGATCGGAATAGATAGGCTTAATGGAATGTCAACAAAACAAAATAATAATAGTAGGCCTATATTTATTGCGGAACTGACGCAAAATTATTGTTTGGCTAACAAGAATCTTGTCCCATATTTAGAAATATAGTTCTTGGTATGCCTCATAAAAAAAGGGGGAAAAAACAAAAACATTCTTTCAAGTGTATCATTAGAATTTCAGCTTGGCTTACCTTTGTCTTGTTTAGAGGAACGTTAAAAATCATAGTTTCACCAATGAAAGGCGAAGACGTGCCCTTTTTCACGGAAGTCTTTCCCTTTTCGAAAAACTCGTCACCATCGAACAGTTTGACGTCTATGTAGTATTCTGGAGAAAGAAAACATCAGTGTCAATGGACAGGATATTGCGCAATATAGTTTATGCAACAATCCGTAGATTTACTTAAAAAATCATTAAATTGATTATCAGAAGAGAATATGCAAACGAACCCTCTTGAAATGTAAAAGAGTAAAAAGAATGAAAGAGTTCATACAGTGACCACATAAAGTGAAAAAGATGGAGTGAAAGAAAGAGGTATTTTCCTCTATTTAGAGTGAATTTTATAACGGTTTACCTCTTTTAGGAGAAAAGGTGAAGCTGTAAGTGAAATTCACTATATTACATTAATAGAGAATACAGGAAAGATATTATACCTCTCCGTGAATTGATAGGGAAATTGTATCTCACGTTAACATTGTTAATTGGAGTATAGGAAATAACTTACCGTACTTAAATACTAATATTAAAAGTTTTTCAACAAAAACATAAAAAATTATTCCTTTTCGAAGTAGAAAACTCTGTAGGCCTAAATCATTGGAATTCAAATTGTTTCAATCTGGGTCTCACTGAATGAACTCATTTGATATTTTTGAATTAGTGTTTTCCAAATTCACCACAGAGATTAAACACATTAAAAGCGATTGGTTTTGTTAATTCAGAATATGCGATTGCTAAGATTAAAGAGCTTACGTACTTATAGGTTGGGTGTTGTCACATGGAAGGTTGCTTGCCTCGATAATGTACACCGTTAGTTTTTCTTGAGGCGGGACGTAACGTAGACAAAGAAGAACCTCGCCTGCTATATTCGACGGGTTTAGAATATGCATCTAGATTTTCAAAGAGAAGAAAATAGATTTTAGTACGTTAAATGGTTAATTCAATAGAACGCACAAATACTTCACACTGTAGTATATTAAATCTTCGCATTTCTTTGCAGAGTGCCTTTTGTCAGTAATTAATTTTGTTAACTTACCGGATGTTTTTTTTCAAGATATGTGTTTTTCTTCATCCATATCTTCACTTTACTCTCTGAATTCTTTGATATATCGGTCATCTGGAAAAAAAAAACATAAAAAAAACCGTATGTAGTTAAAATTTATTGTACATTTGCCATAGGTGTAAATAGTATCATATCATCATATCATATCATATAATAGCACCCTTTCCATGAGGAAAGTGGGTCTCATTTTTTGATAGCCTAGTTCCTATCATTGGTCTGTTTTCATTTTCTTGCCTTTGCAAACACCTAATTGGCCACGATTTAGAAAATATTAACTCTGTTAACTCTGATATAGCTTAACATTGATATTAAGTACTAGTAATAGTATTAAATACGGTATAGGCCTAAAGCTCAAGTGTAAGTCCTACAAAAATTATCATGTTGACCTAAGACAATAAAACTCCAATGCAGCAATCGTGATTTTCGAGCTGCATTTGTTTATCCTCATAACAATGTTAAAATTATGCAATTACAAAAAATACGTGAAATGATGGTACTCATATCAACTATTATCGGTAATTATTCACTCATTCATTTTAAAAAGTGCCTAAAATCGCAAATAAGCCTACTTGGCCAAATCAGAGCATCTACTTACAAGTATATTTATTTATATTTAGGCGAAACAACTTACCTTATTTATGTCGGGACGCATAACAACAAAGTATACAAAGCTACTATAGGCCGACAAACTTTGACTAGGGCCGTACTAAAAGCTCAACTACAATGACACGTCTGAACAGAGAATTGTATATTCACTTTACTTGGCTCAGTGAATATAGGAACTCAGTATATTATACTCTTGATTTACCACCGGGTCACTGAAATGCTTCGAATGGTAGTCGAAGTTAAATTGCTAGTTAATCCGTTGTTATTTTGTCCATAACAATAGGCCTACTCATGAATATTTGTTACAGGCGTAGAGTTGGATTGGGATCTTGGCTTGCAACCAAATCCCGGTTATGCGTGGGAGAAAAATGGATTGACGTCATCATCTATATTATAGAAAAAACGGTCGATAGTATTTTTAAAGAAACTACAGGTAATTAACTTTTAATACGAAAACGGAAATCCTCCTACTGGATTCGAAGCCAGGTCGAGCCCTGCTGCTCTGGGGCCAATGCCAGGGGGATGCAGACGGTGCACGCGATCGCACCTCCTAAATTGTATTCAGAAAATAATTGTTGTATTGTATTCTTGATATGAACATAGTACCGGTAAGACATGGTATGCGAGAAAATTGTGCCCCCCCCCCCCCCTTTCTCTCCCAATTATAATTATAATATTTTGAAATAAATTGATATTGGTTGTATAGACTTTAAGTATAACCGTACCGTACGTCCACATCATGCACTGTCTAAATAACATTTAAACCCGAATAACTATTATTATTCTAGCTCTCATAGGCCTATGTTCTTTCTTACCAGGGGTGGTGCCAGGATTTGCCCGAGTGGGGTCCGAGGTCCGGGGGGCGACCCCTGTTTCTTACTATTGAAACTGCATTACGAACTTTGTATACAACTTTACCATTACCCTAATTTGTAAGGCTGTTGTATTTATCACATACAGCTTAGTATTCTTATTCTCTAAATTTATCTTATAGAGAGTCTTGTAAGTTGTTGAATTTTTAACATTGTTTAAACTCGCAACTGAATTTTGTGTGCTTTTGCATCAGCAAATAAGTTAATAACATGATCAAAGTTAGCAATGTTGTCTGCTTCATTACATTCAAGCCAAAGCAGATAGTCTCGCTTTTCCCATCATGACTCTGAGATATGGCAGGATGAGCTTTAGTCATGTAATCATTAAAGAATAGGATAAAAAACAAGAGAAAACGGTCGAAATTGACTGAAAAGAAATCACAATCTATAAATTTGCCAATAAAAACAACTACATTCAGATTCTTATTATTAACTGAGTAAACTTAAAAAAATGCATTTTATTAGCAGAATCAATCAAACATAAGTAGTAAAAAACATGATATTCATTATACGCAATATCTTAAATTAAGCGTAAAAATAAATATTGGAAAACTGCATACAACACAAAACATAGACTTATAGGCCTACATGATTGAAACTGTGCGTCTCAGCCAGCTAAGGGGCGTGGAGGTTTCCCAAGCTTCGTGTAGCGTTAGTAGCATAAACACAAACTTATTGAAAGAAATCCCGCAATGAATCCTTGTCTTTCAACCAAGCTTTTTTTTTTTTTTTTTGTTACATAATATCAGCTAGAATCAATTCACATAACTGGTTATCATTGACATTTAGGCTATGCTTTTGTATGGACAAACAACTATTTTTTGTTCTACTCTTACTTCTAAAGTACCTCAAGGATATAGCAGACAAAAACCTTTTGTAAATTATTGTCCCTGTCTACTTGTTCTATGCAGCTCCCTGCAAGTATCCATAATACCAAAATACATAATGAATAATACACACAATAGTAGATATAAATGCCACAACATTCTACCAGGTACGGTACCCATTTATAATTACTGTATAATCCTGGATGAAAAGATACAACCTTAGGTAAAGTACAGTACCTTGCCAAATAACACAAGTCATCACAGCAAACGTTGGAAGGGTTCAAGCTCCGAGGACTAATCATTTTCTTGTTTGTATTTTCTTTCCTTCCAGGCACCCATTTATACTTCTAGATAGAGATTATAAAGTCCTAATTTTCCAACTAGGTTCATGTACAGAGTAGGCCTAAGGCATCTAAGTGGCACATCTATGAGTCTTAAATTAGGGGGAGGGAGGTGGGGGACCGCGAAGATGAAGTTTTTTTTGGGGGGGGGATGATTGAGGGTCGCAAGATCGTAAAATAAGGTGATATGAGGTGATTTTTTGCTTTGAAAATTTTCATTGGGAGAAAGCTGGAGGCAGAACGAGTTTTTAGGCAAGGAGGTGGGGCGGGCGCTTCCCCTAGATACGCCACTAAGGCGTCTGACTAGATTGAAAATACACGTTATCTATACATAAGTTTCAATCAAAATTTAACAGACCAGGGCGGTGTAGATTTGATTTCATTTTAAAGCCTTCCTGCCTGCTGCCCTCAACCGAATGTTACCACTTTTTTCAGCATACACCATCTGTAGCTAGCTGAATTCAGTGGCGAAACGCTTATTCGCTCTCATGCGGCGATCTGCAGGGCCATCACCGACCCTTTTAGGGGCCCAGGTCCCCCTAAACATATGGTCCCGAATCCGAACATCCTGATCCAATACTGAGGTGGACATACACCCTCCATCTGTGAGCTTCTCCCTGTCCCCTTATTTCAAATTTGATCCACCACTGATGTAATCATTGTTCGTCGTTAAAACATTTAGAATATAATGACAAAAAATGATTAAAACACGAACCTATCTACTAAAAATGAAATTGGCGACACGGACCCCGGGGCCACCAATGTCAGACGCCAAAGGGCCCAGCATTGCACAACTGTCTGAATTTAATTAGTACTGTATTTGAGTGTGATAGCTAGATTTTGACTCAACATAATTAATATTTATAGGCAGCTATCCATATAACAAGTACATTTTGTGTCTTCGGCAGTCGAACAGAAAAGAAAAAAAAAGTTTTTTTCATCCCAGGCATTTCCGGCCATCTACTAGTCTAGAAGTCCCAATTTTTTAAAAACAAATCTCGTTTTGGGAGGAGGGGACATCCCCCTCCCATACCGACGCCCAGCTCGGGCCTTCGGCTATAGTTACCCCCATAAATACTTAAGCCCTCAGTCGGACATCTTAGCGCGTCCCCACCCCCCTTCCATAAATTATATCCTAGAGCCGCCACTGAGAACTACAAATAATATCAAGCAGATTCACATATTTTCTGAAGACTATATGGCTTGACGCCTTTATTCAGTACACGCTATATACAACACCGACATTTCACAAATAGAATACTGACACGGAACACCAGACCTTGTTAGTCCAGACGGTTTGCAACCGGCAACCACAACCTACAATATTGCAGCGTCCTTACAATACAGTGTACATCCTAGCTATTTTGTGTACATGTACTAAGCCTGCATTATTGCATGGTCATTATCTAGCTATCTCATGTATAATGGCAGAATGATATGTTATTATACCAAGATATGTTTAATTTTTAAAATTATGTGACTCGCACATGCCTCATAGAAGCTTTTAGATAAGTTGTTATTTTGTGTCGCATTATCGTCTGGACTAGGACCATCGGCTTTTTCTATATTAACTCGCTGAGTTAAAGTTCCGTGTCATGAAAATAAGCATAGCCTGAATACATTCCATTACCAAAAATTTACCAATAATTTTAGGTTAGAATATTGTCATTTTTTAGGTTAAATTCAAAGATTTTTAGGTCATAATGAAGCATAAGATTTCGGAAAGAAACCCCTAGGATTTTTTTTTGTTTGTTTTTAGCTTGCCTAAAATTTCAACGAAATAACTGGCAGCGAAAATAATTAAAACATATTTTGAGTGGATCATCAGAACAGATAATAAATACTTCACCAGAATACCACTTGAAGGGATAACAACACTGACTAACTTACAACGGAGGATGAGTTTGGCGTACGCCTATATAATATATATACACATACACACAGAAGCAATATCTACATATTCTAAAAGTATTACAGTTCCAATTATTAACATTTATCATACGCTATCACTTATCCATAACTGATCGATATACTGCATATTATCATATCTACAACACAAATAAACATAAATATATATCATTATTTCTTTCGCATCAAAATTGTATTAATGTGGATGCTTGATTCAATAATACACACAAAAAAAAATATCATCTATTGTTACCCAGAAACTAAGATCCTGAAGTAATTAAAAACATATATATGAACTTAAAATGTTTATAATGTAACATTTCATTCATTAAAATTAAGTACAACGGGATTTAAATATTGGCTCGTTTACAACCACATGACAAGTTGTAGGTTAATTTATAGGTTAAATTATCTCAAATATTGAATAATCGATTTATAGTTTGTAATTAATTATTATCTTGATAAAATGAGATCAAATTAAGAATCAAGAATCCACACATCTAAACAAAAACATAACGCGGCGGTCAGGCTTACACATGCAATTTCACTAAACATTGTTTTTGTTTTGGTATTACGTGATCTAAAATGTTGGCGATATATTTTACTCCATTACATCTACCATTCTTTGCAACATAAGTAATGTATTACTGTACATCAAATGTTAAGATACAGCAATAGAAACGAAGAGGTAGGAGCTATCTGACTCAAGCAAGAGCACTGGTGCTGGTAGTGTTATCAACAGAAAGCCTGGATGCTATTCAACTAGTTTTTTTTATCTTATGCCAGCGAAACAATTAGAGGCTGCACTACTCAGCAAGTTTTTTGGTTTTTTAGCCCAGGGTACATTTCCCAACACCATTACTAGAGACAGAAGAAATCCATTCACTGATAAAAGATTTTTAAAAAGGAATGATTAAAATACAAGAAACAACATTTCTGATTGCAAATAATGCTGTCTCTCATTTGTGCTTTGTAAGTGGAATGCTATTAATGACATCAATAAATAATGAAGGTATCAGCATTTTTTAAACAAAGCTTTACTAAAATTTGCACAGTTCATATTTTCTAACATCTTTTCATAAAGAAGTGAAAATACACTGGAAAGCCCATTAAAACTCTTAAATATATTGCTTTTTTAGATATCAAGTAATCTATAAATATTTTATTAATATTAAATATCCGTCTAATTTTCATAATTATGTTTTCCCACAACTTTTTTTTTATATATCTTTTGCACTTTAAACATAAGTGAATAGTTTACCCTGAAATTTGTAGGAATGACTTGGTTAAAAAATTGCATGAATAAAACATGGAATGATAAAATCAATAAAAGGTGATGATAAAATGCACAAAAATACTTCTCCTAAAATAGAGGGTGCAATTTAGTTACAGCATTTTCAGAAGGCATCTTTTGAGCTTTTTTAGCTTAAATCCAATGCAAATAATTGCACACTGTAACCACTGTACTTTAACATAATGTTGCACAGCTAAGTAATCCCAATCTATGCTGTAATAAAATCCTTGTTATAACCAAATCATATCTTGGGGCACGCATATTATAATTTGTTACATCTTCATAAATATACCGCAAGTTTCAAAATAGTTTAGGGTATGAGCTTTTGTTTTACAACCAATGAAAGAGCAAAATATTGTAGTGGAATAGATGACGCTGGGGGAAAATTAAACAGACGAAAGAGTTATGCTGCAAACATGCTATGAAAACAAACCCATACAGAACATTTAAACACTAGATAATGTAATACCATGAAATGATAACTTTTGGGAATTTTACTTTAACATCCATTATTACTAATATTTTTTTTGATTATTTTATTTTTTTAGGACAAATATTCAAGTAGGCAAGAAAAGAGGACAAACCTTGGATTTTCCCAGATATATAGTGTTAAGATTTGATTATTTTCAAGGCTCTAGAGTAAACCAGTCCAAATTCAGGATTTTTAATTGCTTAATTTGATAATGAAGAATGAACACACATAGTGTGAATGAATAATTTAAATTTTTAAATGAAAGAAGTGAATATTTTAAATGTCCAGGTATTTCACATAAGATGAACAATAAATAAATATAGTAATAATAATAAATATTCAATAATAATAACAATATATGATAATATAGACATTAAACCTTAAAGATATAAGATGGGAAATCCAACAGAAAAATAAAAGAACATAATAAGTAACATCTCTTGGGTTGCACACAAGTTTCAAGCAGCATAGCTGTAGCAGATTGGATAGCAATGGTAGGGCTAGGTATCTACCAAATCTTAATGTTCATACGGCCAATGGCCACAGAAAACCACTTGCCTGAACCTAATGATATAAACATGTCTTACAATGTGATTTCAATTTAACCGGATAGTTATGCTGCCCCCACAGGTAACTTTCATGAGAATTGCTCATCAATCGACAACTCATAATTGGAAATTTCCAAACTACTTTATTTTTCTATCTGATATTTTCATCCAGAAATTCACCCACAGGAATTGGCAACAACCGGCCAACTTTTGATTGCCCAAATGACAGCCCATTATTTTCGGGCAAGTGGCAAGTGGACAATTTTTAACATTGTAACGATACACAAAACACGAGTATGGTACTCGACTGAATGCTTTGATTTTATAGAGAAGATTAAGAGGATACTAGTTGTAACCAGTTTAAACTAGTTTAAGAAATTCCTGCCTATTTATTTCTCCTCGACGTCCATCAGGGTATGCCACTGAGCGATGGGCCTCCTGGGAGACGCCAACATATCGCTCCAATGACGAAGCCCTGCCCCTGATGCTTGACAACCTAGCTGCACCTTGCCAATAGGATCACTTCCACCCATACGGTCCCAGTCCAAGACTGTAATAGTCAGAGATACTTTCTGTGGAGGTAAAAAAAAGAAAAAAATATTGAAGACAAAGATAACTAAACTTGTATTCTCTGGAAATGCTGCTAAACGGAATGCATAAATATTACATAACATTACATCATTGTTTGCATTGTACCAAGTATCTGTTTGATGATTCACTCTTTTCATTCCACTTGGTAAACTGTAGGCTGTTAAATTTACTCTTTGTTCCAATTGGAAATCTGTTAGTTGTCAGATTCACCATTTTCATTTCAATTGGTAAACTGTTAGATGTTAGATTTACTCTTTGATCCAATTGGAAATCTGTTAGTTGTTAGGTTTACCCTTTCCCTTCCAAATGGTAAACTGTTACTTATTATATTTATTCTTTTCAGTCCAGTGTTAGTGTTAGTGTTGGTGTTAGTTATTACCTGTATCTGTTCAAAAGGAACTTCGAAGGCAAATGACTCGTTGTAGTAGGGATTCAGCGTCCTCTTTTTTATGGTTGTCTTCTTCTTTTTCAGTCGTTTGTTACCGAGATACAATGAGATCTTCACGTATGGATCTATGATACAAAAATTGAAGCATTAAAATTATGAACATTAAAGAAGAAATTCAAATAACAAATTATGAAAATTAAAATATTAAATTATATTGTTTGTATTTATTTGCTCAACAGACTTTATATTTTTAATGGAATCATGGTGAAAAAATAATTGTGTTTCTTCCACCGGCAGGTTTAAAATTGACTGAAATGTTGATTCCTCATCTTCATCATGTGCAGACTGAATCTGATGAAACTAGCATAGAATGCTGCTGAAATCTTGTGTAACAAATAATTACAATGCATGTGGGCAAAATGTAGCTCACAGTTTGCATATATGGTCCGATGGGAATTTTGATGGGGCCCACAACAATCCGATGTGTGTGGCCATCTACCATCTTTTCCTGAAAAATCTATTGTTTTTATGGTCTAACACTGAAAATCTGTAAAAAGTAATAATAAAACTGAGGATAATAGCTGTATAAAGGCAGTGCATGAAGGCTTTTTTTCTGGAAATGCCAAAGTTTTGGTGCCCTCAGTATTTAAAAATTCCTTTTAGCCTCCGACCATTTTTTAGTCCCATCCAAGATTTTAAAGTTCATTAACAAACTACTACTACTAAGTAGTTTACCTATTGTGTTATTTAAATATCTGGTTTATTGTAAGTCATATTAAAGTATAGTATTCTTGATGGGTGCAAACTATACCTGAGTATCCAGACAAGTCCATCTTCTTTAGGTTCTTGGCCTCCAGAATCACAACCGTCAATTTGCCAGCAGTCGGCACGTAGCGCAGTGAGAAGCAGATATCTCCATTTTCTGATTTTCCCTGCAAATAAATTCAGTTACTCATTCATTACTCAAATCTAAAAGCATTCATTCAAATAAAATAACATAACTAAAGAATTGTAAAAACATGATGATGATGAAAATGATGATGGCAATGATGATAGTGATGATAATGATAAAGATTAATGATTATAATTAATTATTTATGATGGTGATGATGATAAGTGCTGTAATATTACTATGGTGATTAGTTCTGTATCTTAAGTAACCATGTGACCATGATGATGATATCATATTGAAAATAAAGTAGAAGATGATGATAATAATAATGATGATGCTGACACTTATCATTTATGATATGATAAGAATAAAAGAACAATTTACTAAAGCATAACTCACTAACGAAGTATACTGAGAAAGGGAAGTGGAAAGCCTGGCTATATTAAATCAGTTGAACATTAGAGAGATTGACATTCACGTACCAGACGCAATCAGAGAGTGATCGCAAAGTCATACATGCTTGATGACGATGATAATGATAATAAAATTTAAACTAGTGATTTGGAAATTTCCCAGGGTGAAATGATTATATTTTAATAAACTTTAAAAGTATAGCACAATGCAAAGTAACCCCAAAAAACAAACTCAGAATATTCAGTAACAGGAAATTGAATTTGGTGCGTGTACCGTCAGTGCGTGTTAATTTGTTCCGGTCTCCGTAAGGCCTAACTCTCTAAGTCAAGTTGCTATTGTAATATAGCTCAAATAAAATTCAACTTTGCTTTAGTCGAATTTATCCAAGTCGAACCATATTTCAATAGCACTTTAGATTCGACTTAGGCAAGTTTGACTGTAGTCCACGCTTTGAGTGCTTTTATGAAATCTTTGTGAAATAGTACTATTTAAAATGCTGCAATGTATGTAAAGAAACCCTTGTGCTTTACATTGAACCATGTGCATAGTGTATATACAGTATTACATATAATAATTTTAATCAAAAATTAAAATTTTAATTAAAAAATACATGAACCATGTTAATTAATGTAGTATGCTATTTACACCCGAAGTGTACATAAACCCCTTACTATCATTTAAGTTCTGCATATTTTCTATTTGCAATATTTTACCTCTATTTTTCCACCATATAGGATAACTTTGAAGTAAAATAAGATTGACAATGACTTGAAAGAAGAGCAACACATATTCACCAGAATCATTTATGAATAATTTGTTTTGCTGTTACTATCAGTTTTGGTACAACAATATCATCAATTAATTGGATATTTATAGGGTACACAAAGGGAGACACTCACTGCAGTTGCACTATTGTCTAATAATTATGATAATAATAATGTTCACTTACCGCTCCTTCCACCTCAGCGCTTGCTAAATCTCTCCATTCCTCGATCACACTTCCCAAATCAATAGAGCCCAGTTTAATGCGTACCTCACCAATAATGTCATGGCGAGAAAAGCGATCAAAGTCGTACACGGCCATAACCAATGTCTTGCTGGATATATCGCTGTATGGAACCTATATAATAATGACGTTAAATCAATATTTATTGTCCAGAATTATTAAACACACTATAGCAGTGCAGTACATAAATCTAGACAATGATAGTAACAATTTTAAAAAAGCACAATAAAAATATTTCTATGCATAATATAAGCAGTATAAGCCTTAAGCAATTGCATTGTCAAAACAGGAGAATAGTACTATATGGCTTGTGATTATTTTTTCCATATTTCTGATCTAATATTACCTGCTAGTGACATGGAAATGTAATTTAGATGTAAAAATGCTAAAAAGAAGGCCTTCTACTATACAATGTGTAAATTTTTATCTCAACTAATAAATGCATTGGAAAATATTAATGATTACAATATGCTTCCATCTAAAATACACCTTGTCACAACGATGTCTTCCAAGACATACATCTTAATACAGTACACGGTTAGGGTGTGGGCATAAAACCCACAGGTGGGTATTATGTATGGTATACACATAACATATGCATTTTTGTGTAAGGAATAGAGCAGTATTTCATTAATAAATAAACATGTTTCATTATTTAATAATAATGAGTTTATTATAGAAGGTCAATACTGAATGAATGAGGAAATTAATAAAACAATACGTAAAGCTTTGTCCAAATTATCAAATTTCCTTCATGACAAAAATCTATAGTATGCCCATATATTATAGTCAGCATATGCCTATATATGGTCATGATGTGATGTCATCAACACCATATTTAGGCATGTCACATGTTTTTGTCACAAAAAAATTGAGTCTGGACAGGTCTTTAACTAAAAGATAAAATTGATATAATTTCCAGCAAACACACTGACAAAAATACTTGACAAAAATTGTTTCTTTAGCCTGGTTTCCGTAAAATCGCTGCAGTGTTTTCAGTGCAATCGTACTGCGTATCAGTCCCCGACGCAATCAGGAAGGATCTTCGATTCAACCGATCAATCAGCATCTCCAAAAGCTGTTGGCAATAGCGTGTAGCGATTGTATGGAAACCAAGCTTGACAATAATAACAAAATAAATAGGTTAGATGGCTCTCTCACCTTGAATGTGAAACTCTCATTAAAAACAGGGTTGAGTGTTTTGCGATGAACTTTTGTCTCATACTTTTTCTTTTTGTCAGGGTGCAGCATTACTTTTACATAAGGGTCAGACGTTCCGGACATGTCCATACCAATAAGGTCAGCACATTGAATAATGCCGACCGACAGCTATGAAAAAAATAAATACATACATTTTAAACATTTTACAATAGCTACTCATTTCATAATTATTCTGTAACATTTTCTGGCAAAAATATATGTATTAATTGAAATTAATTTTTTTTTTTGAACTATGAATTACTGTAAGTTGAATACATTTTTATTGTCAAATTAAATGAGTAATTTCAAGTTATAATTAAATTTTTAGAAAATTGTTTGGGTGGCAGTTCCTAATGCTTCTGTGCAATGCTCTATTATTATCTATTGCTATGCGTGGGCATTATACAAAGCATATGCCCCGAGTCATTTAATTATGAATTACATTTAATATTTAAATACAGTCATATAATTCCACACCATTCAATAGTTACTAATATTATATAATAGTGTGCAACATATATTATTATGTTTGTATTTATTCAGTCTACATAGAACTTATTTTTAACTTTATACAATATAATTCAATAAGGTATAAAAATAGCATTAACATTTTTAATGTCATATTAATATAATTCAAAATATTCAAAAAATCATATTTTATGTTTTACTATTTAATAAACAAAATTTTAACATTATATTATTCTATCTAAAAACTAGTATGATAATTACATACAATTCTATACTTATCATAATTCTAAACTATTCAAATAAACCATCAACAGCCGTGTAGCTTGTCATTAAAACATTTCCTATCATAAATCTCCTTGAGCTCACGTGTGATGAGCTGATGTAGCTATCTAGTGTGGCTTTAGCGTTCCCTTCCAATATCTGAAGGCCTTTTCCCAGGACTCTTCTAGTTTGCAAAGAAACTGCCAAAAAAGCCATCTGGTAACTTACTGTATCTAATATTGCACATCATCGTGTTGGGATTCAATATTTCGACATTAATAATGTCATCATCATTCCTGATAATGACATAATTAATGTCGAAAAATATTTCGACATTAATTATGTCATCATTATTCCTGATGATGACATAATTGATGTCGAAATATTGAATCCCAACACGATGGCGTGCATTTCAATACTTGGAGTATGTATTATACTTTCGTATCTAATATTGTTTTACAATGACATACATCTACCTATAACAGTGTAGGATTAGTGTCTGTTGGTGTCACAAAATCTAACCCTTCCTGTTATGTCTTATAGGAAATGTTTTCAATCCCACCCCCACAAAAAAAGAAAAACAAAAAAAAAAAACATTTAGAGTTCTTTCCATTTTTTTACAAGGTTCTTTACGGATTCAAAACTTTTTTAGTTCTTTGTTTATGGAACGCTATATAATATTTATTTACAATTTTAAATACACACACACACTGACAATAATAATAATGAAATATATTAAACATAGATTAATGGATAATATTTTAATAAATATAAAAATATCCAGATTACTTTTCACCAATATGTTATAAAAAATAAACCCATACAAAACATTACTATTGTCCAATACAATCATCAACAATGAACAACAAACGGATTAGTCATTGCTTTTACTTCAAATGTCAAGCTCTTAAATAATAACTATGCCATAATCTGATTAATGGTGTAAGCTCACATTATACAGACCTACAGTCAACTAGTGCAAGAGGACTCTCAGTACAGGCAGAAGCCTCCACATCTCTATTCTAAATGTCAGACACCAATTTTTATTATAATATCATTTTAATATTTGTCCCCAGTGTGTTAAAAAAACTCCTGCTGAAAATTTTAAAGGGAGTTTGGACTGAAAGTTTTCACATTGTTAACTTTCATGACATTAACAATTTTGGCAATATGGCTTTGTTGTTTTTACTTTCTTACAGATTCTTTCAGAGTCTTTTTTTAGAATGGGGGACACCATGTTAAATTTTTTGTTATTTTTCACTTTTTGAACATTTTGAAGAAAACCATGTTGTCAAACTAAGAATACTTTATTAATAATGACTCTTATTAATGAGGTAATAAAAAGGTTAAAAAGATTTTGCATAGTTCTGAAATTCACTGTGCATCAGTTAATTCATGAAGTCTATGTCATATTCTGTAACTACGGTACCGAGCATAAATCAGCTGGCCCAACGTTTTCTTTTGCTTCAGAGGAATGTTCGCACTTTCTAAGGTCTTTATTGGATATACGAGGAAGAAGAGTGTGAAATTGCCAATTTAATTTAACTACCTCATCATTCAGTATGCTATAATTTTACCCAAAACATCACCTTTGAGCAATGACTGATTAGGAATTACTGTATTCCTTTTGCACTGATGATATTCTAGTAAATTGCTCATAAATTCAATACATAGTGAGGGGCTACATAATAAATAATAGACATTAAATTAATTTAAATTAACTAATTAAACATTCAATTTAATAATTACACATTTATCCTGTTTACATTATAGAACTCTTGTTTTATAATAATGAGCCTCTTATTTATAACAAATTCTCCTAAAAGCTAAATTATAAACAATTTTGATGCATGTATACTCTGCACTAAGGTTATGCTCAGTTATGAAGGATGAGGAGAATGATGATAAAGGATGATGATTAAAAGGATTTTGATGACTATGAATGTGATGATATTGGTGATTATGAATGTGATGAAGATGATGATACTATATGATAATGATGATGATAAAGATGATACCAACAATGATGGTGACGTGACGATAATTATGATGATAATTATTTGCATACTGTACAATTAGAAGTTGATAACTTATTTAACAATTTATTATTTTTATATAATGTTAGGTTTTTTTTCCAGAATTAAAACAATGTATAAATCCACATAAGAAATATTGAGGCAAGAAGATAGTTAAGATTGTTTAATGGTTTGCATGGCGAAGTAACAATATATTAAATACTTGCGATACACCACATAGATAGTTCTGAAATATATTAACAGATATTATTCTCCTGATGACGATTAAACCAACTAAATCGAAACGCCAAGACATTCTCAACAAAACAACAGTTCTTTTCAGAAATATCTACGTGGTGTACTGCAAGCATTTAATATATAATTGAAATTATTATTAAGGTAAATGTAAGGTTTTGAAATCATAAAGAGCTTTATATATCTATATATTTGTACATGTTTATGTTTGTGTTCTCTCCACCTGATAAATATGTTGGTTTTGTTAATGCATAGTTATCTGAAATACGTAAGTACATGCAACGTTAAATTAGAGGATGCAATAATAGAGACGTGCCCAACAGCATTGTTGGAACTCAAAACAATCACAGAAAAAAGCTATGTTTAACATTATACACAAACACTTTGATAAAATCCACCATAAATGGCATTTTTAAAAGGTCTACGGAACTATTTATAGACTCTTAATAGGAAACATGTATAATGGAGACCAGCATATGGAGAGGTGATGTCATTCCAAATGTAACATGAATCCATTGTTAAAATACTTAAATAAAAAAGTTGGTATCAAAAGGCTTGTGTTACAGTATCTCTCGTTTTGTCGAAAATACCCTTGACCAAAGGATTATGAGCTTATCTGGTTTGTTATTTACTAATGTTAACTGTACATTTCTTATACATACATTCATTTTTTTTTTTATATTTGTTATTATATATTGCCAAATAACAATAATAGATATTTGAGAGGATCAAATAAAGGGACTAGGCATTACCTGAAAGTGACAAATCTTTGTAAATATATATTCTATCATACATAGAAACATAACAGACGTAATTAATAGTTTACTGGTTAATACGGGTAAGTATATTTCATTTTATAGAAATACCAGAAATATTATTAACACCATACTGTTGCTATTATAATCAGCAAAAATTATTGCATTTTTTTGAAATTTATCACAAATAAGTTATATAAATATAATATTTTTGTTATTAACAATTAAATTTCATTAATGATCATCTATCAAAACGGTACAACTGAAACTGTTTAAAAGTTAAGTTTAAAGTTACTATTATGAACTTTCGTAAATGTCAATATAATTTCAACAATTCGGCCATACTGTGTTGATGCTGGTAAAATAAGTCCATGTTTGGGGAGAATTAAAGTTTATATTTGGGGCATAAAGACATTAACATTTTATAGTGTTCATGTTCGAGTCCAATTAAGGTTTATAGTAGTCGGGCCGATTAGGTTTATAGTTTAATGACATGTATACTTTATAGCATTCATGTTCTCAAATTAAGGTTTATTAGTATTTATGTGGCGTATTGAGGTTTATAGTGTAATAATATTAATATTTTATGCCAATAAGGTACTCATGTTCAGGGCCTATTGATGTTGAAGTTAATAGTATGCTTATTCATGTTTGGGATTGTGGTTTATTGTAATCATAGGCGGTGTACCCGGTAAGCACTACGCAAGATCAGCGAGCAACCTGAGCTGGGAATTTGCATTCTGGATCAGTGTTCAGGCTTAACTGGCATGACGATTTGCATGGAAACATAAATTAATAAAAAACTTAGATCAAAATTAATGTTTATTTTGCAAAGCTTACAGTCAAAATTGGCAATCAAGCTTATTTTTTCACAAATTTTTGGTGGGACCTGGTTTTTCTCCTAAAATTGGGTGGCCACTCTGTGCAGCCACCAAAAGTGATTGTAATCAAGGGTATACTAATTACCTTTCCTTCTTGGAAGTCATAATCTAGTGAATATTGCAGTTTGCCCAATTTAACCTCCGACTTAACGGAGTCTGTGTCTCCTTCTCCTTCCTCCATTCCAGTATCAAGTTCGTCGACATCGGGCTGGATCTGGAAACGAAAGATAAGGACAGAGCATATGAGAAAAAATGTAGTACGCAACAGAAACAAGTAAATTAAAGAGGCTATTTAGCACATGTAACAGTAGGGAAAAATCAGCATTCTAGTCAATAAGCAAATTATCGAGATGTACTGCTTAATGGAATATCAAAACGCTGTTTGCATTTTCAACAGTCGCATAGGGATGAATGTAGAAATATCTCAACATGTGGAATGACAACATAAAATTACTTTAAATATCAAAAAATAAATTTAATGAATTGCTACAAAGAAAACACCACACAGTCATTAAATTCCATATGTAGCAATTTATCTATAAGTTACTACATATTGATTTAATACTATACAAAAAAAAAATAATAGCAAGTATTATCATTTCAGAATGTGAAACTAAACTATTAATTTAAATCCAATGGGAATTGATTAGTTTTTCTAATTAGGATGCAACGATTTCAGTGGGACACAATTTACTCTCCCAAAGGCCAAAGAAAAGTGGGGCTAACTCATAAAAATTGTTTTGTCTGTTTAGTGAAACATGCTGTTCAACCGTAATATTTTAGTCAAAGAATACTATGTATTGTGTAATATTAAAACATTTATGTATAACAAAAACAGAACTATTGAATGTTAAAAAAAGCTTACAGTATAAAAATATTAAAAACAGATACAACAAAGTATTATAAAATATTATTTGAAAATATAAGCAAGACTAATATCATAAAGATTATTATATATGGTACTTGTATACAAATGTGAGATTATGTAATTAGTACAATGTAGAGAATGTAAATGTGGACATTCCATACACTACTGTATGAACCAATATCTGCATTGATTATGTACATGTACCTGAATTTATGTAGAGTATGGTACATATATGATTATAAGTATACACACTTAAAATATTAAACTCTTTATATAGACATGCAATTCCACAATGATTTATAAGAATAAAAGTTGTTTCTTAAGACAAATATATAACAGGTTTTAGTATATTTAATATTATTACAAAAACTGACAATATATCCAAAGCTTTAAGTCATTAGAAGAATTTACATTTTTCTCATTCTTATTTTGTATTGATAAATATTCAACAGAAATAACTAGGTTAGTAAGAATATGTTACATTTTGTACTCTCTATATAGTATGTTTAACACACACAATTTTATTACTGCCATTATGAGATACACCATACAATATAACTGTTAAAATAGATTAAAAGTAGAAATGTAGAAACATGCTTTTTAGTAACTTCCCGAACTGTCTATATAATATTATTTTAAAAGACAAAGAACGGAAATAAAAATCAAAAATTAGAATTTTTTAAAAATCAATTTAAAAACATCAACATATTTTTAATAATTTGTCTGCAACTGATAAAAAATATCTTCTGATACCTGAATTGGATCTGTGGATGAGATTAACTCAGTTGTCTCCTGATCTCTAAGACTAATATCTTCTGATCTCTGATAATCTTGGCCCTTTGATAATCCTAATCTCAATTTCAAGTATCTAATCCTTCTTAAAATCTAGCAATACAATATGTTTGTATATAATTTGTGTTTGTTTTGAATAAGATCAATTTAAAATTAAAGTCACGGTTACATATTAAAAATTGTCAAAAGCGGATAAACACAAACAGTCATAAATGATTGTGTTTGTATGTTCTGAATAACACCCACTTACCTATCTTCTAGTTCAAGAGAGTTTATTAATTATGATAGAGAGATAGATTTAACATACTATAACTTAAAGGTTTATTATTATCATATAGTATTTTTGGGCAATGTTTACATGGAATTGGAAGTATACCTATATTTTATATTTTACAGATAGTGGCATTGAGTATTTTCAAAGGTAGTTTTCAGTTATGTATGTAATGAGTTGGATTTATATAGTGCTTTATACCAAAGTCTCAAAGCGCTCAAGGTGTGGACTAGCTCGTACAATATTTTTACATGTCTTTGGTAATATAAGATTTTGTGCAATAATTTCAGAAGAATATTATGACAAAATAAATATACGTTGCATCTCATGATTTAACATGAATCTCAAAAATTTGTGGATTTGTTTACATTTACAGCACTCACGTAATGTAGAATAAATGTGAGGCTGTTTCAATTTCAGAAAAGACATCACAAGATACTGTAGTGGATGGATTAAAAGCATTTCATATTAAATCTAGCAGCAAAGGATGCTGATAACTAGAAGGTTATTCACCCTGCAAGAAGGTATCCTCAGCTTAAATTTTAAATGGTAACATAAGGAGCTTTTGATTAAAACCACTTGGAATTATCTATCTTCCAAATTCTACACTTAGAATTGATAGTACTCTACTTGTGTACAAAATTTATGGAGAAAAACACTTCATTTTTGTAAACAAAGATGTAAATATTGTAGTGACACAAGAATTTGGTTAATGTGGATATCTGTGCCTCAGTCCATTTTTAGCACAAAGGGGTTGTACATGTAAACAAGAATTCCTACTTGTCTTTCAAAAGGACATAAAGCAAACTAAAAACTATGTGAAGACTGAATTTATAGCTAAATAATAAAAAATATAATACATAATATAAAAAGGTTTATGAAAAGTTTGCTATTAAGTAACAGGATAGGTGGCATTAAAGACTATAATGGGAGGGGTAAAATAGGTACTAATAAAGTAAAAAATATTGGGAAGCGGGTATGTCTGCCATGACAATGTAAATAAACAAGTACGGTACAATATTGATGACAGAATTGACAGTCAAAACAGTAAGGTAAATTTAAGCATTATAAGGACATCACATGTAAGGGAAATAAGTATGTATTAAAAGAAACCAAGTTGGTTCAAGTTTAACCCTAGGACATTTTGGCAGGGCCCATTAGTGAAACATGGAATAGCAGTGAAACAGTAACCTTGTGGAAAAATATTGCATCCTTTCTCTCTGTTAAATAGTTTACACGTTTTTGAACATGTGCATGGGCCAATTTGTACACAGGATTAACGTCTTAAAATGTTTCTTATGAAAGGTTGTGCACTGTATTTCACAGGGTGACAGGAACTTCATAAGGAGATTAGGTTGATTTACTAATACTGTAGAACTAGGGTCATGGAGACCTTCATGTTTACCACAGTGGTTTTCGCATTGAGCACTACTGCAGTGCATATGTGATAATTATACTATTATCATCACATATATAAATATGCAACTCACTTTTGATGCTCGATACGGGTGGGGGTTATGTTTATACAACATAATAAATAACAAAAAAGCCATGTTAGGATGCAGATTTATATTGAGAAAGGAATAATTTATTCTTCAGTGTCAATTCTGGTTGTATTATCTCGTAAAATACTTTGCACAGATAGACTATATCAGAGAATAACCAATTGGGTATTAGTAGTATTTATGCCGTTTTGTTTTTTTTTTAAATTCATGTATCTACCTTGTTATGCCATATTATAGTATGTAGGACTATATGCTAGCGTTTACAATTACAGTACAAAGATGTCAACGCTTATATAGATGATTGGCAGACGACTAGCTTCACTTAAACTTGCATGGCACTTACAATAAAGCTGTATAGGTAAAGATGAATACCTTGAAGAACTTACAATGAACTTCAATTACGTGACATGGTTAGTAAATAGGATTTTCATCAAAATCTCTGTAGTTTATTTGATTATATAAATTAATGGAATTAATGGTTAGTATCACATTCAAATACACATTTACTTCTGCACACAACCGACTGACACATGCAAATACTTTACGAATATCTAGGGGACTACTGTATGGTAATTGACTAAATGCGATATGGATGAACAACCAGGGAATTAAATCCAAATTTATACTACTGTTTACTCCGTTTGAACTCACAGGTCAAAGTTGAAAGCAGCAGCGTCAGGTGAAATGATGTGTAACCATGCACGGACAAAGTAATAAAAAAATTCACACTGTTTAAGACATGCAATATAATATAACTGATAAAAATAATTCTTATATAGAATAGTATAAATAACCAAATATAAATAACAATTCAATGACAATATTACTGTAATAGTAGCAAAAATATTAATAATAATTTTTTTTTGCTTTAATAATTGTTTTAATAATTTAATACAAATAATAAAGTAACTTATAAAAAAACTAAAATAATAAAAAATATATAACATGATAAAAAAATAAAATAAACTGATATTAATTATAATAAAATAATGTTATTATTAATCTATATTTTCATTTCTATTAAGATAACATTAAATACATATCTAATCAAAATTATTAATTAAATCTATTTATAAACATGACAGATAATTCTAATTAAATCATGACACCATTAACTACGACGACAAAAACATCGTAACAAAACCATCATTCACACAAAAAAAAACCCTGTTTCTTTAACAAACTGCAAAAGAAAATAAGAAAAATTAACATATTGATGTACCATCAGCATGCACCTACTGGTACACATAACAAACTTGAATAATTACTGATATTTGTCAAAAGTTCGCAAAAACAAGGAAATGACAAAATATACAACACTTCACCTGGTTACACACTCAACAAACACATACACTGTACAAAAACAAATCAATGAAAAAAATGTTATAAACATCTAAAATGGAACATTAATATCTGATCATCAAAATTATGAAATATTAGAATATATGTTATCTATTTTAACAATTAATACTACTGTATATCATACAAATACTATACACTCACAAACATTCTTCTCCCTCACAAATTTCTCATAAAAACCACACACATCTTCATCATACACAAAAAAGACGCATCCCTTCTCCACGAACACATAGAAATTTGCACACACTTAGTATTATTAACTCAAAAAATTGGGGGGAAAGATGTTCAGTTCTGAGTGACAGCAAGGATCTGAAGATGTTAAAGGTCAAAGTGTCTAGGGCTGTGTCTGACTACGAGGCTTGTAACCAATTATAGTCATCCATGAAGAAACACAAGGAAGCAGAACCCACATACATACTGTACATGACTTGATCTATGTACTAATTTGCATATGATGTTGAGCAACAAACTCGCATAATGTACTTGACCTTTCTACCAATAGATGCATTTGTTTTCCAACTACACTTTCTTCATTCTATGATTAATGTTATTCAGAAAGAGATGACAAAACAAGTACAATTGCAGCAACATATAACAATTGAAATCTAGATAAAAAAAAAACTGAATAGCCAACATTCTGCTATTTATTTTAATGAAATATAATTATGCAGAATAAACAAAAGAATGAATGA
This sequence comes from Anneissia japonica, assembly GCF_011630105.1. Lineage (NCBI taxonomy): Eukaryota > Metazoa > Echinodermata > Crinoidea > Comatulida > Comatulidae > Anneissia > Anneissia japonica. The sequence goes on along the minus strand of NW_022704992.1, from coordinate 3,130,720 downwards.
ATGAGTAGTCCATGGTCAACACACTATTACATAATTTTCCATGATTCATGGTCAGCCATCTTAAGCACTGCGCTTACACCATATGTTAAGCAATTCAATAATTTGTTATTAAATATGATATTGATTGTCTGCTGCTAATCAATATAACAAAACAAGGCCAAATGTTAACTGACTCAAGTTCCCGATACACTAGTGCTTCTAAATATCTACCTAATTTGCATAATTTATACACGTATCGATCTGTTCGATTGGTTACACAAAACCTGAATCCATGTCACGGTCGTGTTTGGATACCATAAAAGCCAAAGGGGAAAACCAATATTTTGCCCAAAATTATCGATCTGCTACACAATGGCTACAAAGGATAAAGGTATGGATACATAAATATTGTTCCTATTTGTCATTTCCTCTAACTGAAGCCCCTCCCCTAATGCTAACATTTCTTGTCATTATATCTTAATATTGGATTTTATAAACAGATAATTTTTGTTGATATAATTAGATTGAAATAATCTACAATGTAAATTTAATTTGGGGTCAGAAATATTTAATACATTAACTACAACAATAGAAGGCTGTTAACAAAATGTGGTTTAGGAAACTCGTAAAATAATTGAATTAATTAACTGCCAGCTGAATTTAAGGGTTTGACATAGATTAATCAAAATTTCTAACATTTCAACTAACACCTGTGATTAAATTTTAATTTTACATACCATAAACTTTAAGCTGTAAAGGTAAAAGTTCAAGTTTAAGTAAAAATTAAACTGATACATAATTTTGAGAAATAATATTAATTATGCAAGTCTTAGTTATAAATTATTGAAATTACCCAAAGGAAAAAGTGTATGAACTAAAAATGTCCTCAGTATCACAATTCTAATATATACTACTGTAATACTCTTTTATTTTTTTAATTATTAGTTAAGAATGTTTCTTAAGAACATTTTTCATACTAACTACATTAATATTCAATTTGTTATAGGATAGATTATAAATGGTTTACTTAAAAACCTAATATGAAAATAGCTTAATTCCTCCCATTGTTTTGATATTATCGATATTTATTAATAGCACAACATTTCTAAGGTTCACTACTGAGGTCTGAAGTGAGGTCAGAGTCTGACATACAGAACATAAGGGGAACACAATGGCAATGGAAAGAGGCATGTCCATCAGACACAAATCTGATGCAGTGTAATAAGAAAGAAAACAAATGATCCAATTGTTAAGATTACAGGAGTTCCAAGTCACTCAGAAGTCGCAGGAGTCCCCCCGAAAATCGGTAATGCCTCCCGCACTCCTGCAAACGACCAACACATCTCCCACAAATTCACTATACTTTTATGTTTTTACAAGTTTTTTACTACTGTATTATTAATTGCCTCCAGTGGTGGTGCTACGTCTCTAATCAGACAAAATGAGATCAAGTATTCCTGAGGAGGGGTGCATCAGATATTGGGTAGACCATATAGAAAATATATTATATTTATATATATATTATATTATGTATATAATATATTAATATAATTTCTCCATGGGTAATACAAAGCCAGAAGCAAGTAAGCATTCATAAATGTACTCAAAGAAATCACCTCAATTACAATGTCTTTTGTGCAGTTAATTGCTGATATTCAGACTGTACAATTTAATGTCCTTGCAGGAAACCTTAATTGTTATGCTTTCACTTAATAATGGTTTCCAAATTCATGTAAGTAAATGAAAGCCTATTCATTGCAATACATTAGGAATGGACTCCGGAATTTTGGATTTTGGTTGCATTATTTTAATTATTTTCACATGAATTACAGTTTGTAATAAAATATGTGATTTTCTCTATTTAATGCTTATTTTTTTACTCATATTTCTGACATTATACAATCGGTTTACTACAGGTGTATATACAGAATATTTTGTGTTTCTCATACAGTATAGTAACATTGTGATTTTAATAATTGGGAATTACAGATCATCGGGCTGTTAAAGTACTAGTCTTGTCTAAAATAAAATATTTGCATTTCATAATAATATGTGAGCACATGTGTACTATTGCTTTCAATTAAAAACAGCCTCCCAGCATATTGTTCCTATATTCTGTTCAATAGACCTTAAACTTGACAGTGATGCAATTAAGGAGTTTCGTAGCAAACAAATTATAAATCAGTTTACAACTATTTTTTAAGGTCTGTAATTATATGAAGTCTTAAATACCTTATTTTATCCCTTTTGAACGTGCTATTTATTTATTGATTTTTTATGCTTTTTCCATTTTTATGACAGACGGTAATATATATTTAATTTAACACATAATTTTAAGTATTCAGTTTTTTATTTGACCATTTCATTATGCAATCTTTTTAAATTTGAATATGTTATAATATTGAGGTACTATTTCATGTCATGTAAAGTTGATAAATATTCAGAATATAATATTAACTATAAAATAAATGGTGCAATTTGGAGTCAAAGGACATAAATCCAAGTACTTGTCATTAATAATTCTACTATTATATTGTTATTATAATCATTATTATATTTTCAATATTTACTGTTTTTACTTTGTTAAAACATATGTGCTTTTCCCAACAGATATTATTTCATTATTAATTGAAATAAATGTATAAATTAAATTTTTTAATCAAAGACTATAGTACTGGCCATATGTAAGATATATTCTTTTTTATACAGGTCTACAAAAAAATAAAAGTAACAGTAGTAATAAATGTAAAGAGTTATCCCAAGGCCTACAGAAAACCTAAAAAACAGCCACATATTGTATTCTAAAAAAACAATTCTGTCACACTTTAGAACAATTACAGATTAATTTTAGAGACCATCCCCCTCTCCCAACTACAGCTATGCAAAATAGAAATGGGACACACATACTTAAATTGGGTACACTAGTACATTTATTATATATTGACGTAAGAAAAACAACCATAGGCTGCGATTATATATTTATTCCGCTTCACTGGTCACTGCAGCATATGGAACAAGCAATTCAAATTAAGTGTTTACAATGACCTGTGACCTTTTCAGAAGGAAGGTGGTGTGGTTATATTTGCTTAGTGCTTAATAATGTTCGGTATTTGTTTCTTGATGATAATAGTCATACATCATCTACACGAAAACAGACTATACAAATGTTACCATTCCTAAGATAAACATTTTATGAATCAACATAATTAATCCTGCATATTTGTTTTGCATTTTACAATGTAAATTCTTTAACATTAAATGGTACAAGCTCAATGATGAGGGTCTTTTAACTTTCATTTTATCATAAATTTTACAATTTCACCAACAGTATCCAAATAGCGTAAACATTCATATAAAAAATTCTGCTTACACACACGGTTCATTCATAGTTCAAAATACATCACTGTCAAATTTAAAAGAAGTACACTACAGGCAGTACGTTTGAACATACAGTATCTGCAATATTGCGTGGTCAATTTTAATGTGAAATGGCTGCTTCAAAATTCTGCTACAGGTGTTATTCAGTCAAATTTACTAACATCCAGTCTAATTTACTTATACAGAGTTCTGATGACTATACTGTACCAATACAATAGGCTCAACAGCACTCAATTGATTACAGTATAACAATCTTCAGACTTTCTCAATAACTGCTATTACCGGTAATTACAGATCTCTCATTTTTGTATGTACAGTACTATAATTATATCATTTTTTTCTCATGCTTATCTAACACTCAATTAAAAAAAAAAAAATACTTTCAAATTTATTCATACAAAACATATGTGAACATCTGTAGAAATAAACAACACCTGAGAATACAGGGCACCTGGACACAAAATACAGGAAAACATAAGAACACATGGGATCACACAGAACACCTAGGACAACTACCGTAGCATCACAGGGCACCAGCATTATATCCAAGAAAAAGCGGTATACTGTCAGCACACGCATCTTGATTGAAGAGAAACAACTGAAACATTGGAAAAACACAGAATCATACACCTGGAATTACACATACCTGTTCCTTCAAGCTGTTTCCTAGCATGGAAACACTCTTCAAGTCAACGGCCCCCTTCAGTCCTTTCTTGCCCTTCTCCTTCTTCTTCTTTTTGCAACAGCATTTCTTACATATACACACACAGCAACATAGGAGTATTAGAAGAGCTGCTATGGCGATAGCAATTACTGCAAACACAGGCACTGGAAGAATATGGATAAGATATTTATTTTATTAAATAAGCTTTACATTACACTGGAAGTGATATAAACAAAGAAGTTCAGTGAGAGGATGTGTTCTGAATAGTCATTTATAACAAGTGAATATGAAAATACTTCATGCTAATAAAAATGTTTAAAAATTTAAAACATAAAATTTTAACTAAGGTAATATCATAAGCAGAATCATATACAAGTAAATAAGAAATAAATCAAAATTTGCTACTCTACTTCCAAAAAAAACTACACCCCAGTGGTAATCCAAGAATTTAAAGTAGAGGGGGCACAGCAAGGGATTTCAAACAGAAGTAGGTCTATATTATATTATACACAAAATATCTCCATTTTTTAACTTTAAAAAATTCGTGGGGATGGAAATGGGCTGGCTGCCCTCCCCTGAAAACGCCTACACACCAGTAGAGAAAGACGCATCATTATTCAAGATAGTAAAGTACATTGTCTATGGAAGTGAGAGTAATGAACAGTCAATGTTAGAGCTAAATATATCTATGCCAAAAGTTTTAATTAATTGATAATCAGGCTTACTACATATTGTATCAGCAAATATAAGATTTTCTCCTCTACACACACAGACACACACCCACACCCACAGATAGACACACTCACACACACACACACAATGCTAGACTTTATTATCGCCTTGACTGACAAAAATGATCAAGTAATACTAATTATATAACAAAAACAATTATTAGTTTAATCAAACTTACAACCAAACTTTGCACTGAGATCGTTAATCTGATTGTTTACCAAGTTTTTCAATTCATCAGCTCCAGATGGTCCTTCCGTGCCAGTAGGGCCGGATGGTATGGCGTCGTGTCCGGACCGCGTTTCCACAGCTGCTGTCCCATCATTTTGTAAAAGTTTACGCATAAAAAACTGGTTCATTGTCATCGCAACAGGTACTGCTCAGTCCAACAAAAAAATGCCAAAGCTGTAAAATAAACAAAAATATATAATCTATTAGTTTTAAAGAACAATGGTAATATTGTTTTTTTATAGAAGTACTTTTGAGAAAAGTTATTTCACATGGTATAAATACTCAATCTCAAATTTACTATTTTAGCTAATGGAGGATATTAACAAATTGAGAGTGTTCCCTGACAATATGTATTGTTCAGTAATAGGGAGTTTTCAATGCACAACATTAACCTTAACTTTAACGATTAACGTCATAATTTATTCATCTTGCGTCGCGGAGTACATTAATTTCAGGATTTTACGTGCTCGACGTACGTTAGTTATGGGTTTACGAATGCGTATTTCAATTTGTTTACAAAAGGGGCGGAGCTATCGCACTGCATGTTGGGTACTAACGTTAAAGTTGAGGTTACCGCCATGCATCGAAAACTCCCTAATAGCACACATGCCACTATATACTTATAGTACAACTGTATAATAATTAGGTGAAATAAATTGGGAATCATTCAATTTATTTAGAATAAAGACATGAAAGTACTGTATAGTACAGTATGATGTAAAACATGTATCACTACATTTCTAGTTATAATATTTAAGTGTAATAAACTTCAATTAGTCCAATTTCACAGTTCATTGAATTTTAACAGAATTGGTATGGTTCTCATGTAGATAGACTATATGATTATGGAATTCAACATGGTTAAGAATACAATTGAGTCTAGATAGGTAATCTTGAACAAATATCAATCTACCTCCTTTTTCCCCTATTTGCTTTGACTCAGTGATGGTACTTACAAATACTTTCAAATTCTACACTACAGTATCTATGATACAGTATAATATATTTGAGGCAGAATATACTACTGAAGAACAACATGTACAGTAATAAGTATCACTTTTAGCACACAGTAATATCACTTTTAGTCATCCATTACTAAACACTACTGGCTTTTTATGTTTGGTCACTCAGGGTTTAATTTGGCCAAAAATAATATTTTGCAATTTGGCTATTACATTTGGTATGAAAATAATTAGCCAAACAGAAATTTGATAAGCCAAAACAAAAGAATATAAGCAATAATAGCTTCAATTCCATTAGCTTTTTGGCTAATTTTGAATGAAAATTCAGCTTTTATTAGGATTTGACTATTTGGCTAATGACAGCTTAAACACTGGCCACTGGTCTATATTATATCATATTGAATATCAGGTTTACTCAACAAACTATTAGAAGACAACGTCCACTAATTACCAAGTCAGGTTATTAACGAGTCGGATTTTCTGACAAGGACATCATAAGTAGGAGACTACTATGTCAAGTGGTATTGATTGGGGATTCAGGGTTACTGTACATAGAATATTTAAAGCTGTAATTAATTTTTGGCATGCATCATTCAATAGATACAAAATCTAACAAATGCACATTTAATTTAAATTCTTAGATAAATGGATCATTAGATAGGATAATATTTCCCTAAATACCTCACAAAACTATATTAAGATATACCTATGTTCATCTTTAAGTCAGATCATACATTATTTATATTTCCTTCAGACAGACAAAAAATGAATTTTAAATCATTACTGAACTGAATAATGCAATGGTTTATACACAATACTGGCGCCAGCAAGACATCTGGAGGAAAAGTACAACCCCTTCCCTTTATAGGATAAACAGACTAGTCGGGACAAAAATTTAAATTTAATTTTTTTTTATAAAAGGTCAAGCACAACATGCACTATTGTAAAGTTAGTGCACAGTTTATATTATAGGAAAAAAGTACATGTCATAGACTATCTTCTAAAACTAAAAAGCATATAGTAGGCAGTGGTTTAATTCATTCTGTTATCTAGCACTTTTAAACCTGAAAATTGCAAGCAATCAGAAAAGATTCCTGGTGGGAACAGCATATTATCCTATCCTACAAACAATAAAAATAATATTAACGACAATAATAACACTAATAACTGTTGGAATGAGAAATCAAAAGGATGTGTTTATGTGATATAATGAACTTGGGTTTATATTGTAATACAGGTTATAAATAGCTATATATTTTTTATTATATAATATAATTCATTATAGGTGAGTCAAATGGTCGAGCGGTTAGCAGGGGCGTCGCAAGCTATAGCCATAATATCGGCGCTGGTTCGAACGGCATGCTCGCCTATGGTTCTGGTGGTAGAACAAGTCTTCTCGGATAAGGACTATAAACCGTAGGCCCAGTGTATACAATGGCTCGTGTGCACTATGAAGAACCCAGTACATCCTTCGAGACGAGTAGGGGGATACCCCGATGTACTGGAACAGACAGCCACTGTGGTGGACGACGAGAGTTGCCGGTACCGGGTTACCGGGTAGCACAGACACAAAGGGACCCTTAGGGGCGAAGAAAGTCATTGATTGAGTTCCTAGTCCACATTTCAAGCGCCCTTATTATTATTATTATTATTATTATGAATACTTTGGCAGCATAGCTAACAAAGAGGAAGCAATGTAATGTACAGTACATATTGTAGTAATGTTGTTTAATAATCTTAAAATAGCAAATAGCTCTTGCTACTGTATGAGAAAGTAATTATTACGAGATGATTAAAATGAACATGAGATACATAGCATCAAATGTGATTGCTAAAGACGAAAAATTTGCTTTGAGAAAAAACACGAAAATAAAATTCAAAATATTTTTGCCATAATATTAAGTGTATAAATATTACTCATTATGTTTTGCATCTACATTAGCTAAATTGTTCAGATGTGCATTTTCTTGAAATTTTTATGAGGGATTTTTTAGGCACTGGCTATGCTTACGCCGAAGTGATTAAAATACCAACGCACAGATTGGTCGACTTGGTTTTACCCTAACCTTAAAAAATAACTTTCACTATCTTAATGCAATACATCTTGGCGTAAGCATAGCCACTATGTATTTTTTAATCCAACAAATTTTTTTCATCAACAGCAAGAGTTTTTATTATTATTATTTTTTAAGTGTACTAATTGTAAAATTTTCATGCCTGTCATTTTTATCTTCATCATTCTTCATCAAAATGTGGTGCATACAGTAGAAAATATGAAATACACTATAAAAAAAATAAAAAATAAAATAAACAATCATAGTTTTTTAAAGATTAGTATAGCCTAGAATTTATTTTAGCTTGAATACTGAATTCCATAAAAAGTTACAAAGGTCATAAGTATTTACTTTCCTTTTACATATTTATGAGAAAAATAAATAGAGCTTAATTATACATGTGACACACAAATTCAATTTTATCAATAGTATGGTGGGCAGTAAGTACCGGTAAGAACAATGTGCCTTAACCAAATGCAGAGATATTAGCCAACTATAAAAATACAAAATTTAATTTTAATAAATAGTATTATTGCATAATGAATTCCATATAGAATAAAATTTCATTTCCTTAATTGTTTCATATATTTTGTTGGAGAACAAACTAGTCAGTTCATCCAGGTATTCACAAAGTAGATTATAAGTACACTGAAAAATTTAATGTTTAATTGTTATCAAGAAAATGGTGGGTGGTAGCAGTAACAGACAGTACCAGTAAAGGATAATGTGGTATCATCAGGCAACTCAAAAAATATATTTTATTAACACATGAAAGTTACTGGTTTCCAATTTTATGAATATTCTTGAATTTATTTAATACTACAAGATATCGATCAATAAATACAGATCACTTTCTTAAAATAGTCTGAACAAAATGGAATAGTCCAAAATTTATGAATGCTGGAGTGCTATAATAGTCGCCTGATGTAAATATGGTACAAAATCAATCAATAATATCCAAATACAATCAATAACACAAATTCACAACTACATACCATTGCAGTATTGCGAAAGTTTTAACTTAAACAAAGGTTGATCCAGTTATGTAAATATTGATGATAAAGAAATCCTGAATCTTGACAAATACAATCAATCAATTTATTCCAAAAAAAAAAAAACCTCAAAGAAGAACATCCAAAAAATACAAATGAATACATTCTCTGGAATAAAAACTTTTCCAAAGTTTGTTTTCAAATAAATAGTATTAATATTAGTTTTAAAGATAAAATATTAATATAAATAATATTTTAATTCGAAAACTATAACTTAATACTATAAATGTTGTTATTTTAAACTGATTCCATATGACATCTTGCTCTAGTATCAATTTGAAATCAATTAAGTAAAATCTAGTAATTTTAAATTAAATATTTAATTACAAAAAAATATCTTTGTGTTGGATAAACTTTGAACTTTGATAAAAAAAAGGATATGATTTATGTAAAGTATATGCCTACTTTGAAACTGCTAATGGTTTTAATTCTCAAATGATTTACATCATGTATTCATTTAGCCATGAATTTTTCACATATGCACTGGTTTAAAATAGCATTTGTATCTGATATTTCTTTCAATCATGGTGGGCAGGTAAAAGTAATGTCATACTCCTTATATAGAGGAATAGTGACTATTACAAGTCAATCGTAATCTTATCATATACCTTCGTTATTTTTCCATGTCCCGAAATCTACAATATAGTGTTCTATTTTTCTTATAGTTATACAGTTTATGCACACAACCCGAGGGTATTTCCTTGTTTACACTATACACCACATCACACAAATGTTTCATTTCTATGTTTACCTAGCTTTACCTACGCATTCCTGGGTAAAGACAGTGCAGCTGTCGTTTTCCATGATTTCAATCCTTTATGCAACATACCACCATCTAGTGTATGTTCAACAAATATAATACTAAACTGCCCACAAAATTTCTATTATTAACTACAAATTTTGACATAAGCCTAAATATTTTTTCGGACATTTCTAAAAACAAAATCATGTATTAATTACAGAAACCTAAGCACAACTATTTTCCATAATTGAAAGGAGTTAATTACCATGCGAGAACTGATGATTTGTCTTACAAAAACCATTTAATTTCATCCAATCTTATGACCTTTAAATCTTTATAGAGCAGGTAGATACAGTACCACCATGTTCTTATAGTTTAAGCGATTACTATTACACTTGTTTAGCAAACCACCGTCTGCCAATAATGATGATTTCGAATAAAATTCTATTTTTGCATAATTAGTGCACCTGTCACCACAAAAATAATGAAAATTTCAGAAAAAAATAAAAGTTTACTTTTATTATGCCCGCCACTGCCTTGAAATCGCCAAAAATATGATACTATATGTATTTCTTCCTAATTAAATTTAAAGCATATAACCATCCCATTACTACATTATTATATTTACCAATAAAATCTTATTTTCTCCCTTGTCTGAATGTTTTTTGCAAAACTATTTGCTAAATAAGAAAAAAAATTTATTTTTATTTTTTTTCCACCCTCCTCTGACGATCTTTAATAAAATAAGTTCGCAAACAAGGTAATAAAAAAGTCTTGCCTTAGTTTGGTTTTAAAATTGGCTGTTGGAAAAACCAACTTTTAAAAGAAATAGGTTTGCGAACAAGGTATGAAAAAAAAGTCTAGCCTTAGTAGTAATGGTACGTCCCATTCCATTGGCGACTACCACGATCATGACTTCACGCATTCTGAAATGCGTTCCAGTGCCCAGCCAACCGATGATCATGACTTGTGAAGTGATGATTTTGATAAAATTTAGTCAAGATCGAAATTGTGAATATCTACTGTAGGTGATAATTTTAACAAAATTTTAGAATTTAAAATTATAAAATTGATTTAACTTCTGTATAACAATTACCAAATTATAAGAATGAATTGTACACCTCTATATATTTTCATTAAATAATATTATACTCAATGTTTTGATTTATCAGACTGCAGTAGGCAAATCTAAGCAAAATCTATGAATCTGTATAATTTATTTACATGTTTTGTAGACAGTACGCGATTCTCACAAATTGTGAATTAAAAAGCATTTTAGACGCATAATTTGGAATACTGTAGTCTGATCTCATGTTAAGGATAATTAATTTAATTTAATTAATCAGGCAAATGTGACATGACAATGCTAATTTTTCAATTGAAGTATTTTTTTATAGGTTCAAAGTCTTGAAAGTACCAGTGATTTGTCCATGAGTAAATTATGACGATCATCATGCCATATATGGGTATGATATATCATCTTGCCTATATAGAATATCACATATTAACCATACAAAATGTGATACAGAGCATGATAAAAGCAATCAACAAACAAGTGGATAGTCTCTGTTGGATCCAAATGACATGATATTTGCAAATCAAAAAAATGAGTAAACATAAATTTTTATTATTTACAGTATAACACACTTAGAAATATGATAGTAAAATTTTAATGTTTATGGTTTTGCGATTTACCAAGATAAACATACCCAGACACCTTACCAACCAGCAAGTTTCATTTACATACCACCTCAATAAAACCTGTACAGTACACTTCAATCTATGAGCAAGTTTGTATTATCAGCATCAAAACAAGCTTTTAATTTCACTATACTGTAACTTAAAGGCCAAGTAAAAAAAAAAAGTAGTTTCTCGTAATAATATTCGGAAAAAGGAGAATGAGTGCACTTTTTCTTTTTACTCCTAGATGGAAAATCCAAGGTGGTCAATGGGAAACAGCTACAACTTTCTTATTTTTATTTTACCAAGTAGACACATTGAAAGCAAATTTTAAAAAATTTGGTGAGGCAGAGAAAATGCATGTGCAAGGGGACGAGAAAGTAGTAATTTTTTTTATTTGGCCTAAGGCTCGGATAATTGTGTCACAATTGCCGACCATAAAAAAAAAATTAATAATGAAAAAATAATAAGCATTACTTTACACAGTAAATATCCTAAATGCTTGAATAAGTGCCGCACCAAATGTGCATTTATGGTTGTCCAAAAACCGTAACACAGCCAAAAATGTCTAGCTATGTACCGGTTTTAAAGCAATGGCTAGACCTAAGCCTGTTTTTTTTTATTGTCCAATATACCGTAAGGTAATGAATACGATTTTTGATTCAAGCAACCATTAGTTGTACAGTAGTCTAGTAAATAGGTTAGGCCTAAGTCCGGTCGTGGCTTGACAGATCAGCACGAGAGATCCAATGTGTGCATTTATCGTCATCGCACTTGGTTCTCAAAATTGTGCCTTCTATTTTACTGATTTTACGCATGCATTTGGTCCCATTTTGATAAAAATACATGTATGTTTTAGATTTTCTGTTCCAAATGTAATTTCGGGAGTGGTATTGCTCGAATTTGTACTTGAACAACATAAACAAAAATGCCGACCCAATTTTTTTTGGAAATTTTGGTCTGTCGCGGAGGGCAACACAACATATTTTTCTTTTTGGCCTAATTGTGTGAAATTAAATGCATGGGAAACAGCCACAATGGAGAGAATTATGATGACCTACTGTACATTTATCAAACCTTTTTACTTTCTTTTATACATTTTAAGTCCGAAATTCCAAAGATGAGATGAAGAATTTATACCTTTTCTTCTGAATAAAATAACACCTACAGTATCATTAAATTTTAAATTCACAATTATTTAGGCTACAGTATGTATGTAACTTAGACAATCTCTCACTATTTCAAGTTGATTTAAAATCTTTTGGTATAACATTTGCAATTTGCCATAAAAAAGATAATACTGTATGATATCTGACTCCATGATATTTCTATTGGTTTTAATGCCCTATTTTCAATTGTGTAAATGTCAAGAGTTATGGTGTACATACAGTACTGTATAGTTCAGTGCTTTACGGGAGGGATGTTTTGTCTTACTATGTGTATTGAGGGTCCCTAATGATCAGCTTCGGCTGGATGGACCACCCTCATTAAAGATTGTTGAAATAAATAATAAATAAATAAATAAATAAAATCAAAAGTACAGTATTTCTCACAATCACAGGCTTGAATTGTTCCTTTGTTTGATTACAAATCTTTCAATGAGTGTCTGTGTTATTTAAATTCATTGTATATCCTTTTATCATGATCACCCTTCTATATATATTGTCAGTGTGCATGTACTGTACCTCATGTACAAAATTTGTAATCAAATAACAATATTTACAACAAAATCCGATGTGTCTACAGAGCAATGCCGTAGCCAGCTATTGGGACAGTTGGGACAGTCCCACACTATTTTTCTATTGGATCCACAAAGAATGGGTCCACATTTTATGAATGGGTCCAGATTTCTAATAATTTGTGTAATAGGTCAACTTTTAAGAAAATGGGTTCAGATTTCCCATATTTTGTGTAAAATGGGTCAAATTTTAAGATAATTGGTCCAGATTATTCATATTTTTGTGTAAAATAGGACAACTTTTAAGAAAATGCGTCCACATTAATTATTTGAATTTACGCGTAAAGTGGGTCCACCCTGAAATTGTCCCACACAATTTGAAAATCCTGGCTACGGCATTGCTACAGAGGTCCCAATTTGGAAGACAGAGATCTGGTGAAATGAGCTTTTCTTATAACACAACTAATCTTATTTTGCTGCGCATGATGATACCCATCGGTACTGGCTTCCATGAGACAATAGATAATTATGTAGCAAAAACATGCAAATTATGAATTTGAGGAGATGGGTTATTTTCCAGTAGGTGCTTGCTTGCAGGAGTGTACCAATTTCAGGTAGACTCCCACACCTCATGGGACACTTGGGATCAATGAGTCTAATGACCATGAGAAAATTTGTTAGACCCATCATAATTTTTCTGCTTATTAAAGGTGCTATAGCAATATTATTTAATAAATACACAACAAATTATTAAGATACTTAAGATACTCCATTAAATCAATATTCTAATTAAATTCAGTGGTAACAGGGATGATAGCAGTTTTGCAAGGTGCATGAAATTAATATAATAATGATAATTGATATGACTTTATGTTATCATTATCTATATCATGATACTATTATTAACTTCATAATCATCACTGTTTTTCAAACTGCTAATAATATTTATCATTAGTGTTATGATTATCAATTAAATATTAACAATTATTATTACCTCTACACAGTTAAAATCTCATATTGGTATTTGTTTTATCTAATACTTGAGTACTATACATTGTTTACATTAATTGAGGCCAATAATCAGCACATAATTAGGTATCCATCCCATAATGCTTTGCTATAATTAAAGTACCGGTAGAGTACTTGGCCACAGGGATGAGCAAGTCCATTATATTCAAGATGAGAATCTCATTACTTCATTTAAAAATTTCATAACATAACTCATATCTATTTCAGGTAATAGTTTTTCTTCACATTTTCCTAATAATAGTGACTGTCCTTATTTCAATATAGTATTTTGCCATGATTATTAAACTGAATAAAGTTGATAAAACAGTCATAATAATCAGCAACATACAATACAATACAAATTACTATAAAATAATATTTTCAATTTTTCAAATAAGTGTTAATTTTGTACTCCAATCATTGAAAAGAAAAACTCAAGAAAAAAAATACTCAAATATAATATTATTCTTAAAGTCCTGTGTACACTATCAAATAATGACATGCCCAAATATGGTCATGATGACACATTATGACCATATACAAACATATCATAACTATATATGGGCATACAATGGTTTTTGGTCAAAGAAAATTTGATATACTGTAATCTGAGCTGAGCTTTATCAAATATAAGACTAAAATATTCAGCTGTATGTGGATTGCATCACTCTGTTGGTAGATTGAAATTTAAATTAAGTAAAAGATTCAAATATTAATCTAATTCACAGAAACATACATATTTTCATGTATTGTATTTCTTAATGTCAAATTTTAAATTGGAAACATGTATGCAGTTCATTATGCATGGCTTGACTAATAGGGAATTTAGTTTTAAAAAAAATATCAAATTAAACTGCCATGAAACTAGATATGTAGAACATTCGAAACTAAAATGTACATTGCTTTTACAGTATTTTAAAATAATCAGATACAGCATGTCAGAGACAGCGAACGTCGAATATAATACAGAGCTTTTGTCAAGGCATGTCAACCACTCTCAAAAAAAATCAATAACTATTGCAAATTCGAATTATAATTTCTGGCTTAACTCACCAAAAAAATGTCAATTCCTGTCCCTGGTTGTCGTCCAAAAAGCACAAATCGCGTTAAAGTCGTTTTGGTGTCTTCATATGGCTTGCTTTTTGTTTTCTCTCCCCTGTAAATATGGTATAGAAAAATGTTGTAAGCCTTCTCTACGAAATTCAACGCAGCATCAATGCCATAATCATCGTAAGAGAGGACCGTGCAAATGGAAGACTGTACTCATTATTATAATCAATATTGGAAGAGTCCATTATCTAAATTAGGGGGTATACATCTGCATATCATTGTTAAGATCATGATTTAAGCCTACTTTTACTCCTCCATGGATACATCAACAATTTTAATGTTGATTGTACAATTCTTAATTTTAAAAACCAAGTAACAAATATATATGTACTACTATGTTGTTTTGCAACTAAATATCATTATTAATTTCAATTTCTGTAAAGAACCATAGAGTGAACAAGCACAAATGTCAGTAAAGGCCAAATTACATCTTTAAATTATAATAGCCTTTTCATAAAATATTTTTTGCAACTATGAACAATGGTATTATTTTTGTAACAGCAGGTCAATTGAGCTTTTATTATGCTCAACACTTAAAGTTTCTTTCTGAATGATAATGAATGAACTACTATATGTTTATTCAGCTAGAAGAGACTAACAATACATTGAAAAGGTAATTACAGTATTAATTAGTGGGCAAAAAGTTTAGCTAACAGTATTCTCAACAAGTATTTACAGCTATGTTCGTACACAACACCTAACGGTTAGCATCTATAGATAAATCCAAAGTCACCTTTCCGTTCAGACATGAAATTCAACCATCCCATTGCAAAACAACGTAATTCTTATTTGTTGTTTGTTAAGTTACATTGTTTTGCCTTGGAATGGCTAAATTATCAATCTCGATATTGTACCTCAAAATACTGACAGGGTTTTTTTTACCAAAAAGCAGGCATTGTTGAGTCTACACACGGCATTGACACAAACTACCGGTACATTAATAACATCCTACGCAGCCTGTGTTTTATTGCATTGTTTCATAGACTTCCATGAATGGAAGCACATCTTTCTGATTTTACTACTTGGTATTGTTTTACGGCTACAATAATTTGTATTAACTCAAATAGGCACAATTCTTGAATCAGTGCTGCACAAATGCTTCTAAAAATGTTCCAATAAATTGTGGCACTTATGGGAAAAATTTGTTTATACAACTGAAAAACGACTTTTTTGTTGAAGGGCTGTGCTTTATATAATCATATCATAATATTCAAATTCAAGCATTGTTTTTAATTTATCTACTTGTTTATTGTGTTAACAATGCTACATATCGAACCTAATTTTATTACCATACTAATGCGAATGATCTATTCATTTATCTTCGGTTTCCAGATGTCCTTAGGCCTAATCTTTTTTTCCGTTCAAAGAGTACCCCTTGAATTTTCCAAGATCCCATAAAAACAGCCTCAATTTTCATCTTTTTCCATAAGTGCCTCCTCAATTTCCACTCTGTTGTCATATGTGCCCATTCGAATAAGCACCCCTCAAAAAATTCATGAAATATTTTATGCGCTCGGGCGCTTATTCGCGCAAGTACGGTACATTATGTACTGTTTATACTGATCATACACACAATTAGAAAAGTTTAATTCATGGTTGTTAATTATTTACTTATACTGACAACTGATAAGGAAATTTTGAACATGGTGGTAGTCAGCCATGACAATATCAATTTCCATAGTAGAATATTCCAAGTGAATTTAACTCTTAGGTTCTACTCGTTTTATCAATAGCAAGCTGTCACTATATGACATTTGTAGATCAACAATGGAGCTTCATGAGCAAACAAACATCTTTCAATCATATTATAATTATCATGTGCAGTAATCCTTAAGTTATGCTAACCGGTTAAACAATCATTAGTTACTTTTCTATAATTATACTCTGTACAAATACTACTAAGTATTTTTGAACAATTTTCAAAGTCAAAGGGCGTGTTTCTACTGAATATCCAGAAAAGAACAATTCTCTTACCATTAGATGATTATCAGATTTAGCAAGATAAGAACTGCTTTGCAACAGCATTTTTTATTCCACATGAAACAGTTACTGGACTGATACGCTACATATACATGACATAACGATTACCCATTTTCCTATTTAAAATGGCCTTTATAATAAAAGAAAACAACACTTTTACACGACTACCAAGATATAAACAATGATGATTCATCTTGTCCGAATACTAGCTCATGTCGGTATTCAAATAAACAATGGTTAAACTTTGTTCATAAAGTACTTATAACAAAAGAGAATATTTTGTGGTGTTGTGAACAGAACTTAAACATTTGTTTTTACTGGTTCCTCATAACAAATTATAATGTTGTTCGTAATATCACTGAGAGGACTACAGTATCACTGGCATGGTGGAACATTATTAACAAGAAATATTTCCTATAAAAAACGCTGCAACATCTTAAACCTTATTCAATTCTTCCATTTTGATTTTCATTGTAATATTTAAACATGGCCACCTGAGATTGGACACCGTTTCAGTTTGGTTTGTACTCCTGCTGACTACAAGTTCAACATCCGGAATAAAAACCACTGAGCCAAACTGCATTTTTACCATTATTGTTATTAATATTAATAATAAAAATAATATTTTTAACACTATCTTATTTATTTGTATTCATCAGCCTCCCCCACTATTTTGGATAGGCCTTTCTATTACTGCCGCCAGTGTGTGGATGGGTCGATTAAGCATGGGTACCGTACGATATCTCAGTAATAGTAACCCTAACCCTCTCAGCTCTCAGCGTACGGCACAGTATTTTCCGATACAATAAATGTTGAATACCCTGGCTCTACTACTCCTCCCTAGGTTGTGTCATCAGTTTCTGTGTTAATTTTTTATGGAATTGCCAATGCATAGGCTTACATTCGTAGGTACGACGATAGAGCCTAATAAACCTTTTTTTTGTGATAATTAAATTACAATTGCCCCTGACAAACACTGATATGAACTGTCTGTAAAGATAGCCAAAATAGAGGCTTTTGACCCACTCATTATTTCCATCCATAACCTGATCGCTTTATTGATTCTGTGCCAAAGAACCGTTCTTAAAAATAACAGTTCTTAAGAACTGTTCTTTCTTGTCAGTCAAAACAAGCCCAAAGTCAATAAGCACTGCTTATTAAATTGTTTTATTTTCAAATCTAATTTTTAAATTCGAGCAATTATGAGGGTTAGCTTTTAAACTTGTTAGCGTTTAAAGTTACTCTACGTACTATACAGTTAATATAATTTGTCCTATCTATAATTTGTTTTTAGTTTATAATTATCTTTTAGTTACTGTTCTACAGTTATTGCCAGTGTGTGACATTCAATTCCTTTTTATCCAAGAAAAATATATAATTTTAATTTTCAAAAACATTAATGTGGAATGGCGTATCATAAATTTAGTTAATTTTAGAGACTTAATGACAAGTACAGTAGACATAAAGGCACGTGCATGTATTTTAGCTAAATCATTTTGCAGTCCAGATTCTTAAAAAATGTAATTACTGATAAATAAACATTAATTAGTCAGAATCCTAATCTGTTTTTCTGGTCTAGTACCAGTGAGAAAAGGAGGTGAGGAGAAAATATACATTTCATCAAAGAGAGAAAAATACTTGATGTGTTTTTTGCAGTTATAGAATTTTAAGTGACTATTTATACATTAAAAGCCTTTCAAAATCCTATTGTCAGTAGGTTCTGGGGATTTGTCCCCTGGACCTCCTCAGAAGGGTTTCGAGCAATAGTAGGCCTACCCCTTATCATGCCTATTAATGGTCGGGGACATCAGCCCTCTGATTGTAGACATTCTCCCTCCCCCTCCCCCATTGGGCAATCATGCTTTACATTTGTTTAAGGGGCTGATTTTAAATAATTACCATATTTTCTCCATGGTTTAACACATACCCGAATTGTGAATATCAGTAGCTGCATATCCACAATCCCACTACCACACCCACTAGCTAAGGACAACAGAAAGAAAAATATGCATAGTATACTGTACAGTAGATGATGCTACTAAGCAGAAGAAATATGACCTAGCTCCCTGTTATTGTTATCGCACCTAGAGCGAGATGTAAACAGTCTTATAATGAGGATATTTCACCTCATTTGCATAATTGCAAGTTATATTTAACAAGATATTAGGTAAATATGCATTGGTAAAGTGTGTACAATTCATTCATAACTTTGAATATAATCTCTAAATTACAGTAGGCTATAATACCTTGCTAAGCTTGCTTTTGAAAAAAAAAAGGAAACTCAAACACCAATTTGGCTATCTTTTCATTCATTTATGAGATTTGTTTTCATGGATAAAATACATAAAACTCTATACTTTACAATTACCAATTAGCCAATAAGTGTTATTAAACGTAATTTTGTGAATACTAAAAATTGTAGTCTTGACAACATATAAGCTGATGATTTCAGATATATTTTGAAATGTTAAATTAATTTAATATATTCTCAAAGAATAAAATTAATTTGTTATTTATGAACTTCAGAAGTCTGTCAAATTGACAAGTACCACTGTTTAAAAAAACATGAAGTAGGATCAAATATCATTTACAAGACATGAGTGATGGCATAGTAGATGCATCCTCGTTGCAGCCCTGGTTAATTCTACCACCACCCACACACAAGATTGTGCTACAGTGTACAGACTATGTCAGCTCTTGATGAAACAAAGTTTATAACAAGTGTGCGGACACGATAAGAAGATTTGTCATAATTCTTTCCATACCATATCTTTAATACATACAAATACAGTAATACCAACAAAGAGAATGTGTATGTATTGTGGCAGATACAATCTGAATACATAGGCCTATGCATACTATTACACAACAAAGAGAAGCATAAACTGTACTTGGCTACACTGAATTAATAGCCTTTACAATTACATTGCTTTCACAAGTACATGCCTATTGCCATGGATACCATGAAATATTAAGTACATTCAAAGAAGAAGTGTAAAAAAAAAATCAATATAATTATTACAGTAATAATACATCTATGGTACAGTACCTATATTTCTTTCTGTAATTTTTTCCTCTATATTTACATCTTTCATTTACCATATATTTTAAAAAATAACATTTCATTACCTGTATATCATTTTCAAAAATAAATCAACAAAAATTACAAATAAATATTATTATATTTATGCAAGTTAACACTGTATCCTACAGTATATAAAATATAGTAGTATATTGTAGTAACAGAACAAATTATCATGGTCACAATAGTTTCTTCTTAAAAAAAGAAAAGAAGAAATTTGTAGAAGATTTAGAACAAAAGGATTTCTTAACAAAGAAATTAGTTGACAGCTATTCTTAGAATGATTGTCTCACTCTAACTAAATTAATCGACATGTGAAAGCTACAATCTGTTTTCGCTTCATGATGAGAATGCTGAACATTCTTTTACAAAACATCAGCCTAAGCATAGCGCATAAGGATGTAATTCAATGAAATAGACTAACTTATTAGTAGGATGCGCAATTTTTTTTTCAATATTTATCTAAACACTCTGACCACCAGGGGTTTGAAAAAATAGTATCAGCCACCGCCAAACTTTTTAGCAAATTCTAACACTTTTCTGAAGCTCGTTGAGTGTGTGTATGTGATCAGATTGACATGTAATAAATACTACAAGAACTACAAACATCTTCTTAGCTTTACAATGGTACCAAATATTTATTCTAATCTATGACCCATAACAGTAAAATGAAAGTGACTCACTTTTGGTTTTTTTTTACGCACTATTCACTCAATGAAACTGTGATAACCGGGTTTCAGTATCGCCGTGCAATATGAGGTAACTGAGAATAGGTCACAATGTAATAGCGAAACACTTATGGTCCAGACTGAATATAGTGTTCAAATTGTTAGTACATGTTGGTAATTACCCCATCTATCGGATTCCGTAAAAAAAACTGAAACACAGAGATCTGCACAAAAATTTAGGCCTAGTAATCCACCCGTGCATTTCAGAAAATAAGCCCGATTTTCGCCCAGATTTTGCAGAAAATTAATTAGGCCTTGAACCTATCTCTTAATATTAACCAATTTATATGCAGTAATTTATGATTGTGCGAACCTATATTCCTAGTGATTTTCTGCGCAAATTTGAGCTAGTTTTTGAGGTATCCTAAGTGCAATTAAATTACTTTACAGAGTATTTAAACGACATTAATTAGGCCTACCTAAGCCTATACTGTTATTTAAATCTGTAATTGAAGTACGTTTAGCTGACCATCTGCTTAAATTTGCGCCTTATGTTAAATTTTAAATATTCAGTTTTTTTCGAGGGGCCTATAAGCATTGTTTTGCTTGGCCTCTATACCCAGGAGGATCAGATTACAGAAGACTCTCTTGGGAAACAAGTAAACTTGTAAACAACATACTGTTAAAAAAAAAAGATTTAACAAGGATCACAGCATTTTAAAGGATTTTCATGTACTGCTACTCTTTTTGTCCATGAGCCAAGAATGTATTAAAGTCGACCAAAGCTAAGCTTAAAGTAGCACAGGCTAGGCAAATACAGTAGTTAACATGCCATGGGACCTGGGCCAGAGCCTAGGCTGCCTTCTATGATGAGGCATGCCTGACCCATGGACCAAGAATGATATGAATTTGTTATCATCATATATAATAAATATTAATTTTGATGCAGAATAAGTAAATTTATCCTGTCCCGTAATCCTGGTATGGTACTTGAATAACTGTTTTCATCCTATCTCATCGTATTCCAAAGACACCAATCATGTTATATGGCAGTAGGCGGCTAGGCCCTAGGCCTAAAATAATGTGCATTTTCACACCAAGTTAACCAGGAAAGGCCTGAGACTGAGAGTGCCTAGCTAGGCTAGGCTAAGCCTAGGACAACATTTTATTTTATCTAAAAAACACAATGGATCGTTACCCAATAAGCTGGAAAAACAAAACGAATGTTGTAGAAGCGCCGTAGAAGCCTACCTTTATCACATAACAGAAATTTACCAGTTAATATATGAGCAAACGGAAACAGATTTCTACCGATCGATGCAAGTCAATACAGTATGTTTCGTTTTAGTTTTGTTAAACACCTACTCTTGGTGCTGCTTGTAAAATACGGACTTTTGTGTACTGTATTCGAAGAAAATCGGTTCGCAATAGCGCGACGCCCCGTGACGTAAAAATTCACATTTATGAATCAACAAAATATTGTTAAAATTGTTTTAAAATTATATATGAAGAAAAGGTAGTAATTAGGCCTATTTTATCGAATCTATCTATAAATAATTAAATAATATTGTAGTACTCAAGACAAATTTCAATCTCGTTTTCTTTATTTCAGTTGTTATACCATGGAGGTATTTTATACCTCCATGGTTATACAAAAGCATTTTTCATTTTTATTTATTTATTTAGATAGGCCCTATACTGTACACCTTCAGATCGGTGGCACACGTTTTTAAAGTGAACTGCATCCTCCTTATAATTAAACAAATATAACAAAGTAACAGAAAATATAAGCCAATTGGGGCTATACTCAGTGTAGTCCTACAGATGGTGCCCACTCTGTAACAAATCAATATTTTATATATAAAAGAAATACTGAGAGAAAAAAATCGACCGAAAACAATGTTCAACTAGATGATAATACAAAAAAAATAGCATTGCACAGTTATCAATATCAACCACATTTTTAGAATTGTTAAAATTATTATAATAAACAATTACAAATTTATTATTATCGAATTAGGCCTACAGATCGCTCAGTAGATCTAAACGAAACTTACGAGCTTGCGCGGCTAGCTTCGGTTTATATTTATCACGTAAATATTGATGGTGTTTTTATTGTCGTAGTTTCTATGAATTTGGCGTTTACATACATTCTTACGTTCGCTTTCTGGTGCTTCCACCTTTACTATCATTTTTACTTAAATTCAACCATTTCATGCCCTCCTTGAGTCCCTTTAATGCTTGTTGTAATGATCTTAAAAGATGAGTTTCCTTGTCCGACAACATGGTGTAACCATATCCATGTCATTTACGCCCGCATTGTATTATATTTTACTTTGTGTTTGAGTTCTTCCATTATTAATATTAAGCACTTCCAGTCCTGCCAATTTGAACTTTTTCACAATTATCCATGACATCTGATACGATAGGCCTACATACGATTTTACTGTATTTTAAGTGTATAAAGTCTTATAACTTTCTTTCTGTAGGAATGTTGTAGGCTATGTATTTTGTTTATTGTCGTTTTAGGTGATCTTTAATGACAAATCTCTAGAGCATTAATTCAGTTGACTTCAAGTTTCTGGGATGGGGTACCGTACACACTAACCAAAAATTTCCTCTTAAATAGGGATTTTTGGCATGTTTTCATACAACGATGACATAAGTACATTCTTTATAAATTTTTTTTATTGACATAAAAATGAGTTACAATAGATGAAATAGAACTAATTTATAGCAATTAAAATGCCAATACCAAAAATAAGAACAGCACTGAACTTAAAAAGTCAATTTGTATATGTTCCCAATATTATTCCATGATACAATTTTGATAGGCAATTTTTGTTTAATATTGGGCTTTCTATTGGATGTATGACATGACTAGATTAACGACTTGGAAATAAGTGTGCATGTTATGGTATGGATTAAAATCCTATAATTACACGAAAAACAAACAAAAAGATTCACCTGAAGAAGTGCACTGTGTGCACGAAAGCTTGTGTACTGTCATAAATAAACTAGTCATAAAAGTACTGAATATCCTGAGTTTTATTTTCTATTACAAACAAAAAGATATCCCTGGATGGTTAAGATTATTGCTCAAAAGGTATCAAAATATATTTTGAGACTGCTGTAATTACTGTGATATAAAGAAACATAGGAGTGTTCCGTGAATAGGCCAAGGAGGGGGGTGGGGGAGAATTTCGGAAGTAGTTACGCAACGTCTGGTGGCGCCATTGAAAAAATGTTCATTTTGGCGAAGAACTATTTTGACAACATGGCAGCAAGCGGTACACATGCGTCAACAACATCATCTCCTGCAAGACCTGGCTCCGTTGCAGGAATCTTTGAAAGTATGAGCTATGGACCAGCTCCGGAAGCTGAAGGTGCTGCTCAGGTGATTATTATACATGTATATGTCTTATACCTGATTAAATGATACCGTGACATGCAGTGTATGGATCGAACTGTGGTTCGGATGGAACTCAGCGTAAGCCGTAGCCTGGCCTAACTAGGGCCTAGGCCTGGCCTATTTACTGCCCTCAGTCAGTCCATGGAATTGCCAGAGACTAGCGAAATTTGTTAGGGTAGCCTTAGAACGCTAGCCTGTCTGTCTAGTCTGTCTAGCCTAGGGCATAGGCTAGGCTCTTGGTAAGCTCGGTTTCCATAAAATTGCTCACCTTATCGGCGACAGCTGTGTCGGGAAGGTTGAACCTGGTTCAACTTTGCCAATTGCATTAGCAGACGAATCAGGGTGCATTGCTACTGTAGCTTCCCTGACGCAATCGGGAAGTCACCCTGATTCGTCCGCAATGCAATCGGCAAAGTTGAACCATACGTTACTGTTCTGTTTTGTATGTAAAAGAAAAACAATTAGAATTGCTGGAATAAAAAAAATGTATAAGTAGGACTATATGGTATTGGTGTGTATGTATGTGCGTTTGTGTATATACAGTATATACATGTGCATGTGTGTAAGAACAATTTTGGAATGAGATGTATATTAACATATTCGATGAATTACATTTTGGGACCTAAAAGAAAAAGAATATATTAATGTATTTTTTTAGAAATTAATAAAAGTTTAAAAGATGAGTTCAAAAAATTACAGTCAGCCATTGCGGACTGACCCTTTTTAAGTGCAACTTAGTTTTAATTTTTATACTTTAATGTCATTGATGACAGAAAAAAAAAATCAAAATGTAACAAAAAGAGATAGAAATAAAGGTGGGTGAAATTGCTACGAAAGAGAAAAAAAAAAAGTTGAACCAGCTTTAACCATCCCGAGCGATTCTATGGAAACTGAGCTTAACAGAGTGCGCTGGTGCAATGCGCCCTCACCAACGAAAAGTTAAAATCAAAGTTTTCTTTCTTGCATGCATTCAGATTGATAGCATTTTCGTAATCTCTTGAGGTGTCACTCTCAGTCTTTGAGATCAAGTGCGATCCATGGACTGTGGGTATGCAGCTGATGCCGAACTTCTCCAAACATAACACACATTGCTCTAATTGCCTCGGATGGGACATTGTCATTAAGCCATTGATTCTTTGTGCGTATAGTACATGTAACATATGGACAAAAAAATAACTCTGTTGCTACTCTGTTCAAAAGATTAGGGAATTGTCTCCCGATGTAATGACCATGATACTGTAGGTACTGCACTGCAGCCGTTATTGGTCCCCATGGGCCTCGGCCTAATCCAAATTTCTTTCTACTCAACAAGGACCATATCATGCATTTATATTTTTAGGTAACACTAGGCTTATAAAACAATAGTAGGCCTACAACATGTAGTTAATTATTTTCCCAGGCATGGATGGAAAAGCATAAGAAAAGCTTTGGTCATTTCATTGGCAATAAGTGGGTGAAGCCAGCCGGCCGGAAGACTTACACTTCAAAATCGCCTGCCACTGGGGAAGTCCTTACAGAAACAATTCAGGGAGAGGAGGAAGATATAGAGCTTGCTGTGACGGCTGCTCGCAAAGCTTTTGAATCTTGGAGCACGTTGTCATGTGATGTACGAGCACGATACCTCTACAGGTTTGTCCTGCTTGATTGTTGCACCAAAATTAAAATGTTATTGTTGAATATAAACAGTGTAGTAATGGGATGGTTAAAATTCTTTAAATGTATATAATTAGGAAGAAATTAAATACATTTTATTTTTGGAGATTTCAAGGCAGCAGCATGTGTAATAAAATAAAGAAAAACTATTTTTTGCTGGCAGAAATATTATTTTTATTTGGAATCATCATTATTTGTGGGTGGCGAGTTTGCTAAACATGGTGGTATAAAAAAAGTCTTGCCTAATCAATAAATCATTGAGTTGCAAAAATGTGATTTTTTGAAAATATTTGGTACAAACTTGCTACAGTAGTAGGATATGGGATGGCCTATAAGGAGGTGACTGCATTTACTGTTATAACAGCCTAATGGGTGTTCAATCCTTAGAAATCTAGAAATAAAACTATTGTTTAATCAAGCATGAAATAATAATATAATGGAATGTGGAGTTTTGAGTTGGGCATGGAGTAAAATTGTGATGTATGAATACTAAAATTAATAAAATTAATTAATTTAAAGGTAAAACCATATTTGAAAACTATTTAAGTACAAATTTTTAAATTTAAGTTAGATTCATTTAATATTATTAGTAAAATCTAAACTTATTCCAATAAACATCATTGAAATTAAATATTTGTATATCAAATAATTTTTTTCTTTACTTTATTTTACAAACTGTGTTGCTTGTATTTATATTTTTCAACAATGTTTCTATAGAGTTGCTCTAACAGCAAGCTGATAAAAGCGGCCCTCAAACAAGTATAAAAAATTAGAAAGAAAAACTGTAATACATTTTACATTTACAATGTTTTCATTTAATTTTTAGGTTTTCTATTATGACAGACCTAAAAATCTCAGAATGTGTAATGAGAGTGTATAAAAATATCACGCAGATATTGTTACAATTGTGGCAAAGACAAGCCAAACCAGTCACTCGTTGCAAAAATAGATTTTGAGTTATTAACACAGTGTTAATGAGTAAAATAAGAGCTATAAAATGGTAAAAAAATCATTCAAATCAGACATTTCCTTATCAAGTTACAAGCGTTTAACCACACAGCTGTTTAAAGAACAATATATGAGAAATTAACCGTCCAAGTTTATGATTTCAGGTATTTCTCATGCAGAAACTATCTTTAAATCCAAAAAAATATTGTTTTAACATTGAAAATGGGGAAAATAACAGCATAGAATGATGTGTAGATATATAAAGGTTAGTTTAGTGCAATAAAATAGATTTTTTAAAATTTGACATTCCAGCATGTTTTGGCCATTTTCTCTGAAACACGATTTGTGACGAGTGACTGGTTTGGCTTGTCTTTGCCACAATTGAAAATCAATACAAACTTGACAAACAAGATATGATAATAATTCTGATTTGTATATAAATAGGTATTCAATCCACTTCAATTAAATTTCAAATCAAAAGGTATAGTAGAACACATTTTTCATTTTGAATCACCAACAAAGGATACCGCACTAAACACTTTGATGTAGAAATTATTGTAATTGATAAATTTTCAGCTCCAACGTAGACATTTCTTGATTTTGATCAATAACTCATTCTCCACCACTCTGATCCTCTCCCATTCTTCTACCACAATTTCTCTTTATTAAATTATAAATAAAGCAGCAGCTTTAACATGATGCTTGCTTATTGATGATGGGGCTACAGTACGTTGATTAAATTTGAGTTAGTAGAGGTGTAATCCAGTATGCCAACATTCTCCTTCAGAATTCATACATCACCTTAGTACTTCACCAATTCATATCCAGACATTCAACACAAATTGTAACTCCTAAGATGTTTCAGTACCTGTTTTTGTACATGTTGTTCATTTTTATTGATTTTCTTTATGATAGTTCTGTAATAATATACTGTATTTAATTATCTTTATATTTTCATTTCATATTATTATACCTTATAGGTAGACCTGTGTTTGCACACATTTTATAACAAATTATAATAATTTTTAATTTTGTTTTAATCAGAAGGTTTGTATATCGGGGTCCCAAGTCTCTTGGAACTCGCGGGAGTCTCCCGGAAATCGGAGCGATCTCCCACACTCCCGCGAGCAAGCAAAAATCTCCCGCAAATGCACTCATCTCCATCAAATTTAGTATAAAGGAAGCTAATATAGGTTTTTCAACTACCACATGACTAAGAAACCAATCATTTCATCAGAAAACTGATTCGGAAAGTAGATTTACAGTGTAACGTTGCCTTTTTCGGGCTTCGGTGCCTATTCTTAAAAATTTGCTCACCTTAGCATCCATGCTGGGACTGAGGTGGGCGTGGCCCTTTTTCTAGCACCTCCCCTATGTCATTAACTAGAACTCCCGGAAATAGTTTCTCCAAACTTAGAACCCCTAGTATGTTTTGCTACTCCTGTCAGAGCATGCCATTAAACACAAATTATTAGAAGTTTGTGTTTACTAGGTCATCTGTTTCCATTTGTTTCCCTCTTCATTTCTTTTCCAGCATCCCTCCTCCATTTGATGTTTGGCCAGTAAGTCGTTCCTTATCTTGTGATGTTGTGTTAAATGGGGCTTCTTTGTAACAACACAAAATAATAAATAATAATATAAGCGAGACAGATTATGTGGTGTCCCTATTGAGTTGATGCCTCTAGGGGAGACTTGGTCAATTACAGATGAAAATGCTTTGCTCATTCCGAACAGTAGATACTAAACACAATAATTTTGTAGTTCAAATTTTGTATTAAAATATATTTGTTTTATAATCCACCAGTGTTGCAAGACATGTACAAAAACACCACAGGTTACTCAGCGTAGTTGAATCTCTCGACAACGGCAAGTCCATCAGGGAAACCCGAGACTGTGATATTCCGTTAGTTGTGCGTCATTTTTATCATCATGCAGGATGGGCAGAATTGATGGATTCAGAAATGAGCAACTGGAAACCTGTAGGTAAGTAAACAAATTACTAATGCCATTTAAAAAAAATATTCATATTGTTTATTATGTTAAACATATGAGAGAATAACTTCAGTTAAGACCACATTGTTGTAAATGGAGGAATTAAAAAGAAAAAAAAAAATTATATGCTGTATTTTTTGGCACTACAGATGAAATGAAATGACAGTCATTTCAAAATATTTTCAGTTGTCAAAATTAATGTTAAATTAACAGTGTTCTTTATTTTCACATTCCTTTGTTAAGGCGTTGTCGGTGCTATTGTTCCATGGAATTTTCCTCTGATGTTGCTGACATGGAAAGTGTGCCCGGCTCTTGCAATGGGAAACACCGTGGTGCTGAAGCCTGCAACCTATACACGTCTCAGTGCCTTGCTCTTTGCTGAGATATGTGCCGAGGCTGGCCTTCCACCAGGAGTCTTCAACGTAGTTACTGGCAATGGGGCATTTGGCAGTAAGCTAGCCCTTCATCCAAAGGTCGATAAAGTAGGCTTCACTGGTTCTACACAGGTACATACATTTATTACCATGTGTTTGTGTTTAGTGCATGTGTGTGGGTGTCTATCTCAGTCATTATCTGTTGTGTATTTCTGATTTAATTTAGTATTTATAAAAGCCAATACAAGTAAAATCTAATTTTCAAAAAGAATTATATAACGTTCACCTCACTCATTTTAATTAAAATGTTTTTCACATTTCTTTAGGTTGGACAGATATTGAGGCGATTGACTGCCGGCTCAGGCAAGAAATTATCCCTGGAACTTGGGGGTAAGTCTCCAGTTGTGGTGTTTGATTCCGCAGATCTTGACAGCACAGTGGAAGGCATTGTCGATGCTATTGTATATATATATACATATATGTATATATATATATATATATATATATATATACACGTATATATACTTCTAAAAGTCGTGTATCATGCATAGGAACGTTGACGCCTGCAAGGCTCTGGTTTTGTATGTTTTGGGTCTTGTTTTTTTTGGGTGTTTTGGGTCTGCATGAATTGTTCTTTTAAATAGTGTTTATTTTATAGAAATTTGTTTGAGTATTAGTCAAGTTTTGAATATTTAATTCGTTGGATATCAGCAATGTGGGGTTTGAGAAAATAACTTCCAAAGATTCTAAAATCAATAGTGTATTATTATTATTTGTATTTTATAATCAATTTTAATAATACTTTCCAGTTAGATTTAGTGACTGATATTTTTCAGAAATGTTCTTCAATAGATCTTCTTTTATAAAATTCAAAAATGTGAAAATGTTTAAAATTCTGATTCTGTTGTGGCCGCTTGTGGGAAATTTTGAATTGCGACAAACGGTGGATTTTGCCAGAACCAGTCACATATACAGTATATGAATGTACCTAGGTCTCACACTTGTTCTTATATAAATATAAATCTATATTTTGGGGGATTTATAGTAATTCTTTAGATTGGGCTGCATTAAGTACCTAAAATATTTTTCTTAATACCTGTGCAGGTGTGCAGTGCTGGGTCTCGCCTCCTTGTGCAAGAGACAGTCATAGAGGAGCTTGTTGACAAATTGAAAGCAAGAATGAAGCACCTCAGGCTAGGCCACTCATTGGACAAAGCTATTGACATGGGACCTATTGTTGACCCTTCTCAGAAGAAGTCTATCAGTGATTATGTTGAAGCAGCCAGGAAGGAAGGTGCAGAGGTCAGTATTTGCTTACATCTATTAAAACAGTGATATATTTTACTGTAATGAGTAAGAGGGTTTGTAGTTAAGAGAGTAGACACTAACAAGTTTGTTTTAGAGATAATGTTCTTGAGTGTGAAACAAGTGCAGTACATCCAATTAACATCTCGACGAGATTTGATTGACAGATAAACCGACTAATCAGCGAGCTTCATTTATAGTCATGTTAAAAAACTTTTTCTTGGACATTTTAATTTCCTTAGACAGCTGGTTTAAACGCGAAACATAACGTGAACCTAGGCCTAGATGTCTATGCTTGGTTATAGATACCCAGATTTACACAAGCAGTGCGCATCATTGACTTGGCCTTCGTCGACAACAAGGTTGACTGAATGCGGCTTTTCCCTCTTCCTTTGGGAGTGAAATACAGAGGCTTTTACAACAATTTCCCCGCCACCTTCCATGAAATAGATTAACACTATGAATATATGATTCATTTGCATACCGCCTACCCTGAATTCTCTTTCTTAAAGAAGGTTGATAGCAAAGAAAATCTACGCCAACTCGGCAAGTCCAGCTGCCCTCGTCTAAGGTTTTCGTGACTTTGTGGGCGGGGCTTCGCGTCCTTGTCAACATGTCAATTACAGCTTGCCAATTACAAAATGGAAATGGTGAGGATCCGTAGCGTGGTAGTTAAAATTCGTGTCCTTAAATACCAGGAGCTTGGTTTTGAATCCTCAGACACAGGTAAAAACAACTCCACTGCTTATTAAGTCTTATTATGAAACTTTGGTTGAGGACAAATACAGAGATGTATTGATGGTGGGAGGAGGTGGACGGGGTCAACCAGCTTCAAAGTTTTCCACCCAGTCTCAAATTTCATGGCCCTCCACCCACCTTTATTAACCCCTTGCCCATCCTTTAAATCCACTCTTATTATTTAGAGTTTACAAATGTCATCCCCCACCCACCCTTAAAATGTCTATCAACTAAATTTAGTTTTCTATACCTACAACCCTGCAAATTCTTCTCATGATTTGAACCCAGCCTCCTAAATGAAAGGCTAGTATTTTAATGAAAAAAACACTAAGATTCTACTCCAGACATACCAACTTTTAATTCATTATTCTATCTATACTCTATACAGGTTTACCAGGTGCCTGGGTGTTTGCCCAATGGAGGTTGTTACTACCCTCCCACTCTTATCACCAAAGTTCAAACGTCATCCACTGTTGTCATGGAAGAGGTAGGATGTTTAACTTTTTAAAATCTTAAAACTTGAGTACAAGCCATCGCATTGTGTTAATGGTTGCGAGACTGAAGTGTTGAACTAGTCATAACTTTGAAATCGCAATGGCCTGAACTGGGAAACTACCCTCTGAAATAATATATATAAATAAATAAATTTAATTATGATACTAGTGTTCAATTTTTATTTAGGCACAGCTGAAGTAACAGAAACACATAATTGCCTGCAATAGCTGTCAAAATACATGGTAAAGTATTTCTGTATTCTTTGCCTTATCAGATATTTGGTCCTGTACTTGTTGTATTGCCATTCAGAACTGCCAAGGAGGCTATCGCCATGGGCAACAACACAAATTATGGACTGGCAGCCAGTGTTTGGACTGAGAATATTTCCTTGGCAATGGAAGTGGCACTTAGCCTCAAAGCAGGAGCTGTTTGGATTAATTCACATAACATGTTTGATGCTGCGGCTGGATTTGGAGGTTATAAGCATAGTGGATATGGCAGAGATGGTGGAAAAGAGGTATTTTCATTTGGATTTAATTTTAAAAATTAAAAATGTTTAAATAAAATGTTGTGTAGTATAATACTGATATTATAATTAATATAACTATATTAATTATTCTGATTTTAAATTAAATTTATCCCATATTGCTTAGCTTAAAAATTGCTTAAAATTATAAAGTCGATTGTACGTTGGCGCCATCTAAGGACGATTTTTAAGCCAAGAATTTGCCAAGATTGGGTAATAAATCAGTTTAAGATATTTATTAGGGACATCTTAACTTTCTTGACTTAAGACATTTGCTAAGCTAAGATTGATAAATCCCGGGCCAGTTAGCTGTTGCTAAATTTTAAACTGAGTAATTAGCATGAATGTGGCAGTATTGTATACTTTAGTTCTGGGATGCTGTAATACTTTGTTTTGGCAATAGTGAGTCAATTGCAGTAAATGCCCAATAATTTTTAAGGTTATAGTGTACTAGGGAAAGTAAAATAGAGAGAAAGAATAAAAGAAAAGAAAAGAAAGAACTAAAACCAAAAGAAAGAAAATGAAAGAAAAGAAAAGTAAATATTAGAAAGAAAAAGGAATGAAAAGAACGAATTATAAGAAAGAAAAAGAAAGGTTATTCAAAGCAACCTAAGAAATGGTAAAAAGAAAGAAAAGGACAAGAAAGAAAGAATCAGGATATGACAGAAACGATAAGATAAGATAAAATGAGATATGTATGAAAAAGCATAAGAAAACAAAAGGAAAGAAAAGAAATAAAGTAAATACAAGAAAAATCAAGGTTACAAAGGAAACAAAGAAAAAGAACAAAGATAAGGAAATATTACAAAGGTAATTTAAGCTAAAGAAGTAATGCATAAGGAGGCATTAGAAAGAAAGGGGAAAGGAAAGAAAAGGTAATTAAAAGGAAAAGGGAGATGAAAGAAAGAAAAGGTAGGTAAATAGGAATCACGGAAAGATAAGGAAGCATAGAATGAAAGTAAAAGAGAAGATAAGTAAGTAATTAGACGGTTAGCTAATACTAAAATAGAAAACAAGCAACGTGAAAGTGAAATATAAGGTCAGCTAACATATTTTTTCCCTCTAGGGTGTTTCTTTTGTTTTGCACTGTTGAAGCTTGTCAAATACTGTGATAGTCAATGACAACCACTTGTTCTGTCGATTCAGAACGGTTAAGAACTTTATTTTATTATTATAATTATATTAAAAAGTCAATTATCCTGTTTTGGTCACTGATGCTTGCTTTGGCATGGCAAGCCCAATATACATTATGAAGGAGGAAGGGTCTGACACACATTGTAGTAACTCACAACTTTCACATCGCTGCAAACTTTTTTTTAGGTGGGGAAAACGAGCTGCACACAACAGGGCTCAGATTGTCTACTACATGGCTGAGAACCTAGAATTGAGACGGGACGAGGTTTCAAAGAGAATGGCAAATGCAACAGGTAGGACTCAAGAGGAGACTCTACAGGAGGTGGACTTGGCCATTAGGAGGTTGTTTTACTGGGGAGCATATGCTGACAAGTATGGTGGTACAGTTCAAGTAAGTTATCATTGTCAATTAATGATGAAGTGTTTTGATGAAAGACATGAGCTTTAGCTGCATGCAGTATATGTAGATGCCGCAATGCATGTATAAAGTCATCTATCCATAAAATCACTAAACTGGCATTTCAGCAATCAATACATTACATATACCTGACGCTACAGAAAGTTGCTGACAATATGTAGCGATTTTCTGGAAACCAGGGTTTCGATAGTCTCGACCAAATTTACCACCCCCTTGAAGTTAAATGCATTTTCTTATTTGGACAGCTTCCAGGCTTTATATAATTTATATTATTTTGTTTTATTACCTTACAGGAAACCCTGCTTTATGGTGCCACAGTCAAGATCCATGAACCTATGGGAGTGATAGGTATTGCATGTCCAGATCAATACCCCCTCCTATCATTTGTGTCCCTGTTTGCCCCAGCAGTCGTGAGGGGTAACACGGTTGTCGTCATACCCAGTGAAAAATATCCCATAGCGGCCTTAGATTTCTATCAGGTAATTGTTATATATTTATTTGTCATTTAATATGGTCTACCTGATTTTTAGATTACTACAAGCCGGCCTTATTAATTTTACAGGACTTATAAATTATAGTTGGTGGGTATCTTGATATAGCCAATTTAATAAATGATTAGACAATTCAATATTATTACATTATTGAAACATAAGAGAGAGGCACTACTGATGTGTCAATATTTATTTACCATACTGCTTTGGTCGTTAAGATGTTTGTTTTTGAAGTGCTATGTTAATAAATTATTTTTTATTCTCTCAACTCTCGCAACTAAAGCCAGGCACAAACTGCGCAGGCTGTCTGTGAACGCTTGAAGACATCTGCTGATTTGTTAAGGCCAACTCAAACAGCGCCGTACGATGCAGCTTGAAGCGATTCATCGTCGGGGACAGTCTTGAGCCGTCGTGAGAAATATTAAACATGTTATTCTACGACGCGACTGGCCCCAAAGCAAACCATCGCGTCTGAGTTTAACTCACCCAGACCCGACGCGACAACAAATCGTGTCGAGCTGCGTTGTATGACGCCGTCTGAGTTGGCCTTTAGTGGCAGTCTAAGCGGAGTGTCTGTAAATTAAATCTTTTGCATGCACCTTGTTGCGTTGTGCTCTTCAGAGCAGCTCCACTTCCTGTGTGATGAACAGTACCTTGTTAAGCAAGACTTTTTTATACCTTGTTTCGCGAAGTTATTTATTTTAAGATCGTCAGAAAAAAATTTAAAAATTTTGTTTTCTTATTTAGTGAATGGTTTTGCCAAAAAAAAATATCTTATTTTTATTTTATTTTTTTTTTATTTTTGGAGATTTTAAGGCAGCAACGGGCAAAAAATAAAATTGTAGGTTTACAGGTTCAATAAACAAAGTATAAGCCTGGTTCTCACGAGAGCCCTAGTATCCGGATCGGGAGCTGCGTGAGAACGCCCGATCCGTTAGTGGTATCCGGATACGCTAATGGTTAGCAAGTGCTATCGGTTAGCAAGTTGAGGGCATTTCTATCATCAACCAATCACACATACGCGTTTACAATTTCCAGTTTCTTATTGGCCAGTGATTCGATCATCATATTGTTGGTATCCGGATCGGGATTTTCCCGCCTGGACGCACGGCAGCTAACGGTCAGCAGGATCCGGATCCTGCTAACCGTTAGCTGCTGTGTGAGAACATAGCCATAAAAAAAGTCGGACCTTACCACCGGACTAGTACCCTACATTAATTTTTTTTAAAAAGAACTACTAAAAGTTCAACCTGTTTATTTTCTTACACCAGGTTTTTGAAACATCGGATCTACCAGCTGGTGTGGTAAACATCGTAACAGGCGATCATTCCCACCTCACAAAATACCTTGCAGAGCATCAAGACATCCAGGCCATGTGGTACTTTGGCACGACCTTCGGCTCCAAGTATGTGGAACACATCTCCGCCGAGAATCTGAAGCGTACGTGGGTTGACTACGGTGTGGCCCGGGACTGGACTAACAAAGAACAAGGGCAGGGGGAGGAGTTTTTGTACCAGTGTACTCAGGTGAAGAACGTTTGGATACCAATGGGAGAGACATTTGCCAATTAGTTCTTTGATAACTAATTCTTTGTAGCAATAATTATGGATTTTTATTGGTCAAGTGGATTTTTTGTTTAAACAAATTTTATGTGTCATTTTAGTTGTCCTGAAAAACAAAACCACTGTCCCAGGTGCCAAAATCAATTATGTATTCAATAATATATAAATATTCTTTTAACTGATAAGAATTATGGGTCATTGAGGTGGTGCTATTTAATAGACCTTAATTCTGTGAATTTTTAAAGATTTTTATTTGTTTTTCTTTTAAATTCATTTGAGCTAATTTAATTTTAATTTTTAAATTTACTGGGAGAGATTTGCTGTGAATTACTTTCAGTATTATACCCAAATTGAATTCATGAAAAACTACATTGATTTATTACAGTAATAACTTTTAAATTAGGAACTATTACCAAAGAAAACTATTATCTTGAGCATTTTGAGCTCCAGTTGGCGCTATAGCTGATGACGCTTTTGGCCATATAAATACTTGCTCTTCACTAACCAAAGCATTGTGATAGTTCTTACGTTTCAACTAATTAAGCTTGAAAAGATTTTTAATTCCAAGCCGCAATGGCAATACCCCCACCATTTGTGGCATGCCCCACGATTCCACAGTTATTTTCTCCTCGCTTAAACCTGATTAGAATTTAACATTTGTTTGGTTTTTAAAAAAATTTTATTTTCATTAATATTGTTTACTTTTTGTGGTTTTGTTATGAGAAATAAATTGTTAATATTTTAAAGCACAGATAATCAATTATTCCATTATGTTATGTTTAGGACTGTTTTTTTATGTTTTCTTCCAACATTAGTTGTAAAACACCTGCACATTCAGGGTTTGAAAAATATTGAAATAAACCAAAATTACATTTAATAGCCTTTATTGTACATTTATGGTTTAAGCTGAAATGCTATATAAATATCAAATTTCAATAAAAATATTCCAGAAACTAGTATTCCAGTTTGTTATGTTCTTTATTGCAATATTGTATATTACTTTTTAACTGCAATAAATGCTCAGATATTTCAAAGGAAATTAAGAACGCTAAATATTACAACAGTATATTAGCATTTTTAAAATCAACATGTATGGTACAGTGGACATTGCATGATTTAAAAAGCTGAAATTAATAGGTTGTAACTAATAACACAGTGTTTAATGCTTCATTGTAAAGTGGACAATGTATTGAGAAATGTTTCAACAACTTTTTTAACATAGCAATTGCCGGATTGATTGACAGGGGTCTCAAGAAATAATTTAATTTTGTTTTGCTGCTTGTGCTGATACTAATCGAAACAGAATTCTGTTTGACAATTGATAATAAAGGGGTAATACAATAGTAGAAGATTAGATATTTTTCTTACTGATAAGCTTTTGTGTGTATATATTATATATTCTATATATTACATATTGTATGTGTGGATATATTAATATATCTATAGTGTTTTACTTGATATTTAGTGTGTATGTATGTGTGTGTATGCTGTCTCTTAGTTGAAGATTTGGATCCACGTATGTCTCATCGTAAGAATAAATGAATAATTAGACGCACACAATAAACTGCTACGATACTTTGACTTGTAGGAGACATAGAAATATTTATTAGCGAAATATATATATATATATATATATATATATATATATATACACACTATGTGTATGTATGACTGTAGTTTTCGTCCTTTATTTTTTCCGTCTGTGCCAGTTTGATTATTGAATTAACCAATGAATGGTGGTAGCAAATCATTCCCAGGGCCATACAGGATGCAAGCAACAACGTATTTAAAATACACAAAAAAAAATACCATGAGACAGGAAACAAAAATTTGATTAGCACTTCCGAACAAACAGTATTGTACTTATTTTCTCAGCTCAGTCCATATAAGGGTTGGTCGAAACATTGA
The DNA here is from genome assembly GCF_011630105.1 of Anneissia japonica. Classification (NCBI taxonomy): domain Eukaryota; kingdom Metazoa; phylum Echinodermata; class Crinoidea; order Comatulida; family Comatulidae; genus Anneissia; species Anneissia japonica. Next base: position 3,092,767 of record NW_022704992.1, on the reverse strand, counting down.
TTTTCTCCAGTTGTTTTTTTAGGTCCATACATAGTATATGTTTTATATTATTGTTTATTAATTATAGAGTTACAGATGAAGCGGCAACTTAACACAATAAGATATACTGTACATAAATTAGGTTCAATTTAGGGCCAGTGGAACGTTTTTCGAAGTGGGGATGGGGACACCCTTTTCTTGCATTTCTTTCTGATCATACAAAAATCTGCATAGACATTTTCTGCCAAAATGTGGGGGCCCGGATTCTTATTTTGTTCTTATAAAAGAAAAGGTCTAGGTGCAAAACTAATATAAATAATATTAATTCAAAATCGAACAGAAACTAAGTGAAAACAAATATAGTATTTATAAAACGTTAAAGATATGAAACAGGAAATATTCAACTACAAAGATTTTCTTCACAAGTTTAAAGGCTTTTCTTTAAATTGTTAGTTTCTGTATAATACAAAACTGAAATGTTAAGTGTTTGCTTATAATTATATTAAAAGATGATAATGTACTAAGTGTCTATAAACCTTTTTAACAATACGAAGAAATATTTAAACTTTTTTTTCAACAAGCGTCTCAAAACTTGAGAGCATAGCACCTCCAAATCCTACAAAACAATACCGTACCCTACAAAAGAAAAACCCTGAAATATAAACTCACAAAGACTCTCAAAAGATAAGAGCCTCGACAAAACATAAGAGCCTGGAAACACCATAAGACCATCGAAACATGAAATTTGAGAAATATAAGATTGAAACATAAATCGGAAATCCGATACCTGTGAAATTTTTGTGCAACTCAACTTCACTAATAATATGGGAATGCTTACTAAATTGGTGAGATGCCTGTAGGTCTACCACCAATCAAAGACAGCGCGTAAGAGATGAGCCTGTTCTACACCAAACTCACTGTAGGCCTGTGCTATTATTATTAAAATTGCGAGAAAAGGAGTGAACATAGGCCTACTTTATTGTTTTATCTTATTGATTTTAAGCGACTTTCCACTGAAACCATAGAGAAACATAAGAAATCCCAGTGATAGAACGTGTCAACTGATGCAAGCACCTCTAAACCGACAAGTTCTCATAATGCACATGACCCACCGGCAAACAAATTAATATTACAGGTGAGAAAATATAACTCAACAAACAAAATTACACAATTTTACATTAATAATGGACAAAAACATTTTGTGACCCATGTGTATGTGCCGGCGGGGTCAAAGTCGTTGACAAACAGAGGCTCATAATCATACGTAAGGCTTGCCTAAAAATTGATATTGTGAGTTTGAACGTTAGGATGGGAGCAGTTCGACTGTAGGTTTCAGTTCAGTGCAATGTTTGTCAGCGAGTTGAGACGGTCAGAATTGCGAAGCGAACGTGAAGAAGTCATAATAGGTCCAAGTCATAGCCAAAGAAACATTTTAAAAATACAAAATTCAGCTGTTCGTGTCTTACTTCCTTGTTTTCTATCTAAAGTTCGTAAATTTCTTATCAATAGGGACCATAGTGTACATTTTTATACATTTTGTATTCAAACTCAATCAGTACTTTTTAAAATGTTATTTATTTATTTAGGCCTTTTTTAAATTTTTTTTTTTGAAATTTTAAAGTAATTTTAAATATGCAATGTACTTCTTATTGTAAATTAATCTTAATATATTTTTGTAATCTTTAATTAAAACTGTAAATATGTAATTTAAATCAATAATTAATTATTTTTATTTTTTTATGTTTTCTTAATATTTATTAAATTTTGTACATAAACCGTAATAATTCAATAAATTCCTTATTAATTAATTAATTATTTAATCTCATATTTTTGTAATATTTAAGAAACGCTCAATATTGAATAATTATAAATTCTTTAAATTGTGTAGGGCTTTTTATATTTCATATCAGTTTCTATTGTGTGCAATATTTATGTTCCTTTATATTTAAGGGCCAGCTGACTCTTTGAGTTTGCTTTAGCTGTCCCTGACCATCGTTTTGTTGTTTTTCGTTGTGTTTTTTTTTAATAGTCGAATAAATAAATGAAATGAAATAAGATCTAGTTGTTCTCTTCGAAAGAGGATGTAAATTAAGATGAATGTAGTTGTAAGAAGGATAGCAAGGTCAACTCGTAATTCATTGTTACAATGATAGCAGATCAGCCATACTTAGCTTAAGTTCAATACCGAAAATGAAGTAGTGTAATCATAGAAACTATGTTTATAATTACAATCTAAAGCCAAAGCTTATTTACAAAACTTTCTTTTTCGTACTTATCCTTCATGTTCCTATTCTATTCATCTGCCAATGCTTTAAAACTGTCTGGTTCCATAGTCTCTGCACCAAAATTCACCTCATCTGTGCCTGGTCGTTTCGAAAGTGCATTTTTTCACTTTTGCAATTGTTACCTGTTAAATTCTTTCCAAAAACTGCAGCAATTTTGGCCGGTTTCCTTAGCGCTGATTTCAATCTGAGATTTCCGTGAAATTGTACTTGTAGTAACAGGAAGTGTTTTGGTCTCTATATAAATTGTTGCGTTTACGTCCATGACTATTCATTACGATCTACAGTAAGTATGTTCAAGTACGGGTATGTGCTAACTGCATGTTTTCTGTTTACAAACTTGCATTATTCTCAAGCCGAAGACGATGGCATGGCTGACCACATCGAACTACCAGAGGGGAATCCTCAACATTGCAAATTCCTGTTCAAAGACGGTGGTGATATGCATGTATTAGGAGTGCTCCCAGGTATGTTTTAATAATTCAGACGAAAGCGTCTTTTTTTTGCTTCATGTCTACTTATCTGTGGGGGTGGGGGTTTGTGTTTAGAGTTTAGAATATATTCGCGCCAAACTTCAATCAGTAACTCCGGACATTACAACATTCCTTTACTCTAGCCGTAAACCATTCTGAGTCCACTCCACCTATGGAACATCAAAAGGGAAATTTGATTTACAATCATGTGCACACACTATCTTCATTCAAAATATGATTTAGTTTTATTTGCTTTTATTCAGCTTAACATATAATATGAAATAAAGATTGCAAGGATTTAAAATTAATTGGATTCCATAGCTCACCAAGACATTCAATAGATTTTCTCCATGCATTGTGTTAAAATCTTTTTCAATATCTACTAAAATTAACGTTTGTATGGTTTCGATGACTTATTCCACAGCTTGCTCAAAAATATTGCCGCAAGTTTGCTTCGCTCAGTTTTAGTGTATTCAGTTCATTTACAATTATGTCCGTGATCAATTTTCCATATTTTGCTTAGGATTGATGTAGATGATAATCTTTATTATTTTATTTATTTTTATTTTATTTATTTCCAGGCAAGATAATACAGTACAATAGATAAGAGAAACAAATGACAAAAAACAAAAAGCCTGAGGATTACCTAAAAGCGAACTTAATCACTATCTAAAGGCTCTCCAAAACATTAAAAAGTCAAACATTAAAATCTGAAAAATTCACAATATATGTACAATATAAAAAGTTAATAAAAATATTATAAAGAGAATTACAATTTCGTTAAGGTAAAAAAAATAATTTAATTAATTTAATATGATTTAATTTAAAAAAATATTGCTTAATTACATATTTAAATTTTGTAGAATTAATTGCACATTCCCTAATATTTGGAGGTAGGTCATTCCATAAATAAGGAAAATAATTAAAAACAGTAAATTTATAACAATTGCTTCTAGCAAAATTTGGATCTTAAATCTAAAATCAGACAGATGACGGTTATTAACAACAGGAAGAAGATTTGGTTCAATATCATATTTTCAAGACAATACAAAAGATAGAAGGAGGTATTTATAACGGTCAGAAATAAGTGGAATCTGAAGGAGGGATAAACGTTCAGCATAATTAAAGGTAGGATCATAATTAAAACAAGCCCGCGTAAACTTGCGTTGAAATTTTTCAAGAGAATCAATGTGATTAATTTGAAAAGGGTACCTTGCCGGGATTCCATATTTAAGTATAGGTCTACAAAGGGTCTTAAAAAGTAACATCAGGGAAACGGGGTTATTGCATCGGGCAAATCTTTTTATAAAACCAGAAACTCTTGAGGCCTTAGCAGTAATCATAACATGTGCGCTCCAAGAAAGGTTATGAGAAATGATAAAGCCAAGTATTTGTATGTTTTAACTGTATCCAGTGACTGATTTCCATAAAAGTATTTAGTATTAACAACACGGTTACTCCGAGTAATATGCATTGTTTTGCATTTATCAACATTAAGAGCCATATTATTTTTGGCGCTCCATGAAAGTAGATGATTAAGGTCAGATTGAAGAGAAATGGTATCATTGGATGAAAATATGGGACGATAAACAATTGTATCATCAGCATATTGGGCAAGTGATGACGTAACACAATTAGGTAGGTCGTTAACAAAAATATGAAGGACCTAAAATAGAGCCCTATGGGACTCCAGATGAAATATCACACCAATCAGAAGAAAATCCTTGAAAAATAACCCTTTGTTTACGTTCAGAAAGGAACGAACAAAACCAATTATAAAGAGGACCACAAATACCAAAACCATGTAATTTCTGTACAAGGCCAAGATGAGGAACCTGATCAAAGGCTTTTGCCCAGTCTAAAAAGATAACATCAATTCTTGGAGGATTGCGCTTATCAAGAATTGATGCCCAGTCATTAAAAACGCTAGAGATTTGAGTAACGCATGATCTTCCAGGAAGGAAACCATGCTGACAATTAGATAAAATACCAAGATTATAAATATGGTTAGAAAGTCTTGCAGCAACAATACGCTCAAGAACCTTTCTAACAGAGGAGCACAAGGAGATTGGACGATAATTGGAGATATTAGAAGGATTGCCGCTTTTAGGGACTGGCACCACATTAGCCTGCTTCCACGCTCGTGGAAGCTCACCCTGTTTTAAGGAAATGTTAAAAATTTGAGCTAGGGTATCGGATATTATAGGGGCTGTAATTTTCAGCATAAAAGCATTTATGCCATCAGGGCCGGAGGATTTTGATTGTTTGAATGACTGTATATTAATCTTAAAAAACTCTTCTCCATTGGTCGAGATAAGACTTAAAGGTGAGAAACCAATATGGTCATTACAAAATAACTTAGGATAAGGTAAAATAGTCGTGTCATTGGAACTGAAATTAGATTGAAGATGACGATTAAAGTAATGACAAATTGTTTGAGGATCAGTTACTGTGTTATTATCAATAATAAAACCACTAGTTAATTGCGCTGAACGTTTTCCTTTAACAAATGACCAAAATTTCTTAGGATTAATGTGAACATTATGAGAAATTTCAACAAAATGGTTATTATAGGCTTTATTAACAGCATATTTTAAGGGATTACGACAACGTTTGTATTTATTCCATTTATTAATATTGTCAGGGTCTCTAATTGCAGCCTTATAGAGTCTCTTTTTCTTACGACTAAGTTGGACAATCCTATTGTCAATCCACGGAGGCCGTTTCTTGCCCCTAATTTTTACAGTGGGTACATTATCATGTAAAGCAGTAAAAAAATAATCACAGAAAGTGTCCCAGATTTTGTTAATATCATCAGAAAAAATTTAGACAAGGGACGGATGATAATGAGTTAAAAAGGCCTTCGATATTCATTTTAGAAAATTGCCACGTAGATCGAGATTCTGATCCAGAACAAAAACTAGTTGCAATTGTCATAAGAATACAGTTATGATCACTGGAGGCGAGTGGAGGGAGTTGTTCGACATTTGTTACAATATCGATTCTATTTGTAAAAACTAGGTCAATAATGCTTCCCTCTGATGAATAATTAATGGTAGGCCTACTACTAGGTCGAGTAATGAAATTAATAATCTGATACATATCAAGGTTGATGAAGTTATCATGAAGAGTCTTAGCTTGACCCTGTTGAACAGAATTGACAGTAAAAGGTATATTGAAATCTCCAGTGATGAATATTGCCATGTATTTCCAGCTTACTGACACAACTTCATCAAGGCAATCCTGTAATTGATCATGCCAATGAACTGAGGCATTTGGAGGTCTATAACAGCAACCAAAGAGGATTTTTCCGAACTTCGTCTGAATCTCAACCCATGTTATTTTCAGTGAATGTTGGTTAAAAGAAACAGCAATTGGATGGAGAGAAGATCTTACGGCAATAAACACACCTCCACCATGGCGATTACGATCATTGCGAAAAATGCAGAAATTATCTGAGACAATTTCGTGATCAAGAATGGAGTCATTCAATCAGCTTTCTGTCACAAGGACAATGTCACATTTATTCACATCAATAAACAGTTCAAGTTCAGAAAGTTTGTTTACAATACTCCTAGCGTTGAAGATGGCCGCTATTATATTATCGGTTGTAGTAATACTGGGTGTCACGTGTGTGTTCGAAACTATGAAATATTTATTTTTTGATTGTACGAAAGAAAAATCAATATAGGCCACCTGTAAATATTTACATTATTATGAAATTAACTTTAATTATGAAACAATTATTATGGGTTATGAGATTTAGGCGTTTAGTTTGTTGCTTAATTTGTATATATTAAACAATATTATTGTTTAATATATATTGAGTATTCTCCTACTCAAGTCTCTATTGTTTGCATGTAGAGGGCAACCATTATAAATTTGAATCAATTTTTGAAAAATTAAAAATTTAATTTTGATTTAATAATGAAATGCACTAAGATTTCATAACTTTTAAAGAAATCCGGACCAAAACCAAGTAAAAACGCAATTGTTTGTACATTTCGTAACCGTCTCAGTAACCACTACATCTATTTTATGGATGCAACGGGAAGTGTTATCAGAGGCTAAATTTATTGTAAAAACGATGTAGGCCTACTTGTTAATATTGGAAGCGTGTAATCTTATTAGGCCAATATTTTTACAAACTCAAAAGTGCACGATTTCTACTATAAACGATTTATTCCTTTTGTATATTACAGTATTATGACCCGTACGCATAAACTAGTGTTTAATATTATCTGCATACATAGGTTCCTGTTTTTCCTAATTTCAAATAATTAGAGTTAGTCAATTGAATTTTATATAGCTGTTACTAAACAATAATTATACAGTCTTTTACACGGACAGGCCTATCTATTTCGATTTAATTAGTGATACCACGAGTTTACAAACTCCAGTGTTACGTTGATGCAATCTCACAATGACGTCATAATAATCAGTGGTGGATATAATCTGTCTCTTATACACATCTAGATGTGTATAAGAGACAGCCCTTAAATTTTTCAAAATTAAAAAAAATGGGGGGAAAACCGGAAAATTATAATTATAATTTAGGTCATTTAGGAGTGCCATAATCATAAATTTTCTTACCTCAGCTCAGACCATCGTGGGGCTGAGGTAATCTAGCTTCCCAAATTGTGAAATTCCCTCCCTGTCTCCCCTCTATTTCGCCTTTCTGGAGCCGCCACTGATAATGATAAATTAAGTAAATCACCTTCATGTTTGTGAAATCAAAATGCGAACTAAGTGAAATTCAAAAAGGAAAAACCTCTTGATTGATTTTAAAAGTACTGTACAAGCTAATCAGTAGATAATAAATCATTATTTTTATTAATGTTAGTTTGCACAAAATATAATATAAGCGGGCATAATTATGATTACCAGGATAATTTTTAAAACTTTTTATGATGAGTATTTCAGTGGCAAATTCAAGTAACCCGGAGAGAAAAAATGAAAATGATTCAAATTTAGTCTGAGAGTGCCCGGCATTTCCGGCCAACTAGAAGTGCCATAATCATACATTTTCTCTACCGCAGCCCCAACCATGGTGGGGCTCCATCTGTAAACACCCCTACCTGGGCCTAGCTCTATTTCAAATTCCTGGATCTGCCACTGTATTTTGAAAATGTAGTATGAAAATAAAAGTTAATTGCATTCCTTAAAATCAATTAGAAACAACCTATAAAAGGCTACGCGCCAGAGCTTCAGGGGGCTTCGCCCCCTGGACTCTCACTGGGGCCCTAGGCAGCCCCCTGGCCCCCAACCAAGGCTTGCTTATTTTGCATTTCGTTCCCCCCACCCTCCTCCCACTTTTGAACACGGATCGAGGCCCTTGGTTGCATTTAATTATTATTGTTATTTATTAATTATTATTATTATTAATATAATTTTGTATGTGTGAATTATACTGATTACAAAATATTCTGGTTTCAGGTATCGGTTGGGACAACCTGCGTAACGTCTTTATGGACATGGTGGTAGAATACGAGTACAGAACATGTACTTTTACCGAAGACGAATTTTATCTGATACCTGATGGAATGTTCACGATCCCAACAAAAAACAGTCAGGTAAGATTATGCATTTTGTCGACATACTGTATTTATAAGTTGATAATTTTAGCTACCGCCTTATTCTTTGAACCTCCCTGTAACCGTAATCAGAGATCCTGTTAATACCTCCATAATTTTCACTGGTATAGATGATGAATGCAGACAGATTTATTAATGATGACTTCAACTCGTTAGAGCCAGTTTATACGTCCCCTATGTGCACATATGTCACCTTATATTCCTCATTATCATAATAGGACGTTGGCAATCATGCTGCTGCAAAAATCTCCCACTCTTCTATGTTCACAAGCTCGACCACACTCTTCATGAAATTTAGCCTAGGTCTACTACCTCTACCTCTCTTTCCAGCGAAGTACTCTCTTAGTGTGTTATATTAAATTCTTTTCTTATAAATGACCCAGAAATTCTAGCTGTGTCTTGCTTATTTTCGCCCTCAAACTACGTATTTTGTTTATAATTAGGTCTTGTTATTCAAGATGCTATGACTGGTTATTTTTGTTTTCTTTAGGTTGATATTTATGCTGAAGTATTTGACAAGTGGTCATCCTATGAAAGTGCATTGTCAGTATCTATAAACGCGCAAGCCTCATATGAAGGGATCACCACGTCAGTGAGCGGAAGCTTCTCTGTAGACGTCCAAAAGAATAAACAAAGACAAGTGAGTGACAAGTCTATCACCACCCGTGTACAAGTCCGTCATCGACTTTATCAGGTTCTGCTAGGATCAAGAGTACCTCTTAGTAGAGTATTTAAAGCCCGTGTGATCCAAATTGGAAACACTTTGGCAAATGAAGACAATGAGATGGCAGCATACCTCGCCGACACACTCGTACGTGACTATGGTACACATGTACTGACTATAGTCGATGCTGGCGCTGTCATTATGCAAGAATCGCAAATAAAGAGGAATCTGATGGAGACCTATAGTAAGGATTCAATATCAGCAATGGCTGCAGCTTCAGCTTCAACGTCTGTTCTTGGCCGATTTTCGGCATCGCTCTCAATAGAGGCTAAAGTAACTGAAGAATCCATGAAATCATTTCATTCCAGCACCACCAATTCCCACATTGAAAGTTACGGCGGATCTATTTACAAAACCGATACCAATATGAGTGAGTGGGAAGACGGAATAAGAGAAAATCTGGTTGCTACAGACAAGGTTGGTGAACCCCTACATACAATTATTACAAATTCGTACATCGAAGAGTTGCCCCCATTTCTTGTACGGCAGGCATCTCTTGCAGTTAAAGCGGCTATTTCTAGATACTATGAGATGAACACTTTGATAGGCTGCGTTAAAAGTGACTCGCCTAGCTTCAATTTTCTTGCAAATACTGGAATGAGTGGTATATGCAGTGCAACCATGGAAACTAAATTCAAATTTGGTGGTGTGTTTACAAGATGTACTACTCGTCTTCCTGACAATGCCAGAATATGTCGAGGACAGCATAATAAAAATCCTATAACTGGTAGCTATTCTTGTCCCAGTGATTACACCAAGATCCTGGTTTCAAATCAGCAAATATCAAAGAAATACTCTGTCCCAGAAAGGAGAACGACCTGCACTACGGGTGGGTGGGGGAGGCAAAGGTGTATGACAACAACAGTATCTATAAGAAAAAGGGCATTTGCTCAGATCAGCAGCTACTGGTGCTCTGGTCAAGGAGCAGACTTACAGGAGCTGTATTATTTTGGTGGCATGTACACGCCAAGGGTTCCAAATCCTCTAATGGGAGCCTCGAAGTGTCCTGAGTATTTCATGTCAATATCGTTAGGGAATGGTTTGAAAATCTGTGTTAGTGATGACTCAAGAGCAGTGCCATTTAAGGTAAAGTTCGGTGGAATGTTTACTTGTAGAGACGGCAACCCATTTGCACGTACAGAAGAAACGTCCGATGAGACAAGTACTTCGAATTATCCGAAGCAGTGCCCGAATGGTTTTGTTCCATATCTAGCCACCATTACCGATGATACATGCCGTATTATCTATTGTATTGTATCCAGGATGATGTATAATCGTACTGCTATACAGCTCCCAGTAAGGCCTCCATATAGAAGTCAACCTGCACCCTCTTCCAACGCTACGAATACGATGGCGTTTAGTGATTTAAACGGAGACACATGGATGAAGGATGAGACTACTGGTAAATGGACTAAATATGGAATACATGAAGAAATACCAGCTTTACCAGGCTTCCTTGCCGCTAGTGTTTCCCCTAATACCGGTACTTACTACCATTCTCCATTTCCCTTGGCATTGTCCATTGTTGTATATATGCACATAACATTTTAACATTAATGATTGGGATAATAATATGCCTATGTCTACAGGCCCCTGTCAGAGCAGCTCTCGCTCAGACGCAGTGGATATTGCCATTACGGCTTGTGTCATTATCTCAGCTTTTAAAGTGTTTTAATGTAAAATAAATAGTAAGCTTAACTATTATATAGAGGTTATGATATGAAAGTTCGGTAAGCAGTTAGAAAGCTTTTTGAATTAATGTTTCGGGTGTCTATTAATCGAAGACCGAAGAAGAAAGTTTTCTGAATTATGTTTCGGGTGTCTATAAAACGAAGACCGTGACATTTTCAAGGGTATTCGTTTTATAGACAACCTATAAAACGAAGACAGAAGACCTTAGCTTAGATAATTGAGAAATAATTCAGGAGGTCCGTTTCTTTCAGGTCTTCAGTCTTTGTTTTGTAGACAGGCCCTTGTTATCCTTGATATTCTTAATGTTATTTCCATAGATGATAAAAGAGAAACTTGGCAATGGCTTTATGATGATTTCGAAATATTTTGAAAAACTTAATTGAGTTTTTCAGGTCTTCGGTCTTTGTTTTGTAGACATTTATATAGGGTGTCTAAAAAACGAAGACCTTTGATAATTTCACAAACAGACGTCCAGATAATCTCGTAAATTTGATTTTGTGATAGTCTGATATATTTTCATAAAATTAAAGAGAAAAAATGTGGGTCTTCGTTTTTCGGGTCTTCGTTCAGTGTAGACACTCAAGGTGTCTATAAAACGAAGACCCTTAGTTATTTCTTGATATTCCTCATTTTATTCCGATGAAATAATGAAAATAATAAATAATAATCATTTTTATGATGATTTTGAATACTTTCAATAAGATAATTTAGAAATGATTGGAGGTCTTCGGTCTTCCACCATATATGGTGTCTAGGCCTACTATATAAGTGGAGTTGAATAGCTTGGTGGGTAAGATGCTCTCCTCCTTCCAATCTCAGGGTCCTGGGTTCAAATCCTGTCAGATCCCACTTCTTTTCTCACGACAAAACAACTCCATGAGTCTCATTATAATACTGGTAATGGTAATCTTTGACAATGTGCCTAGCTAAAGGAATAAAAATATTCAAAACCTTTTTTGCGCATGATAGTTCAACAGCAATGACACTTAAATGCAGTTTCTCGAAAACAACGTATCGAAGCTACCAACATAATACCTATTTACAGTCACAGTCACTGTCTCAGTCCTATTAATTTTAAAACAATCATTTTTAATAGGCCTAGACCCATGTGCTTTATCTCAAACCATGTACATGCAATGGATTAACTGTTTGAAAACGCACTGTACAGGTCTAGTTACCCATATGGTTATTACTTAATTTTCAAAAATAATTGTTGTTACCCCTAACCTACACTTTTCATTGTTTTTAGAGTTCTCTAAGACGCAATAAATATGAATAAAATGTTAGATAACTATGCCTTACATATTGATTGAAATGGCTATTAGGGCCTACTATTTTAACTATAGACCTTATAGACCCATACTTCGCTGTAATGCAAATCAGTCTATTAAAATAAATTACATTTTTATTCAGAAATTATGTCAAACCTGTTTATTTTTTTTAATGTTTATGTCTCCTAAGTACTTTTATATGATATTATACGGCGAGCGACATGCCGTTGAGACCCAGAGGCCAGTGGCGTAGAAAAATATTTTTCATTGGGGGTGGGGGATTATTGGCGTGTTAGCCAGTGTCGTAACAGGCGGGGGGAGCAGGGGGAGAACTGCCCCTTCCCTTTCCCTGACTGTTTTTACCGGGATGACCAAGCCGTCGTACCGGGCTGGGTAATAAGAGAAAAGAAAGAGGGGAGAGGGATCGAGGGAAAGAGAAAGAAGAAAAAAAGAAAAGAAAAGGAGAAGAGAAAAATAAAGACACCGGGGAACAATTACGGAAAATACCCATCTTTGGAAAGTCTTTCCGCACCCCTTGACAAATGCATCCTCTGAAAGTGCCTAAAATTCTCAAATTGTTTGCGCGCATTTCTTGTTACGGTAGGCCAATTTCCTCGGCCCTATAAATTGCACATTTTAGGGAGTTTTCATCAATTCCGACGAAATTAGAATTAAAAACACAAAAATATTTTGCGCGCTTCGCGCGCATTTTTTAGGGCTTTTTTAGGTTTATCCTTTTAAGTTATTTAAACACATAATAGTCCCAAACTCAAGAAAGACAAATTTAAGATAGATCGTTTTAACCTAAAAGAAGGGCCTCAGTGTGTATTGATGGTGAAAGAATATGTTTGTAAAAAATAAAGCCATGATGAAAATGCTTAGGCCTATATTTAGTTTCAAACACACGTGTGTGGCCTATATTATAAATAAGATAAGTCCTATGTCGTATTGTTTTCTATGGGGAGTGGGGTGGGGTGGGTATGGTAAATTACTAACCGGGAAAATAAATACCCACTCTGACCCAAGACCCCTGTTACGCGCCTGGTGTCTCGCCAATGTGTGCCCTTGTGCGGACAGGGGATGTGCCCCCCTCTGAATCTTGAAATTGATGCAAGTTGCTATTATAGGCCTAATCAGTAGATTCCTCATCAACCGATATAACCTTAAACATTCTTAGAATTGACATAACATTCAGTGTGAAATGGGGCTCTCTTTGCAAGCACATCTAACATCTAAGGAAAGAAGAGCTTAGATTGGTACCAGATAAAATAATTTTGTTTTCAACATTAATACATTATGCTAATTTCATCTTTGTAAGCGCATAAGACAGTGCAAATTATTTCAGTGACAGTCCTTTGAAATATTATTACGGATAAGACTACTAAACTCTGTTACTTCAAACAAATTGAGGGCTCCCACATTAGTGGAGCGAATTTATTTAAGCTACGTATAATATACAGATTATATATAGGCCTATATTAATTTTATATAAAGTGATTAAAGGCATGGAGAAAAACCTAGAAACAACAAGTGGAATAATGCAACGAATAATACTAAATTGAAACGAGAAGAGGAATCTGAAAGAATGACAATCACGAAGGCATTGTGGTAATTCAAGCGCCCGGCATAATCTGAATTCCTTTCATTCTTTTAATTCTTTTGTCTGATGTAACGATTTTGATGCGGCGCTTACATCGCACGTGACCAAACTAGTCAGAGATCTTTAAGATACGCCCTCTTCTGTGCATTATTTTTAGCTTTATGTGGTAGAAATGCTTTTCTCATGTCAATAAAATAGGGACAAACAAATTATATTCATCTTCTATTTTATCTAAGTTACATAACTTTCATAATCTGTCCTTTCTTTCTATTTTTACCCATCTACCCTTTTCTGCCTCCAGTTCCAAAATACCCAATCTAAGTTTTGTAAAGATTCGCTTATAGGCCTATTTAAAATTAATATTTTTGTATCAAGTATTTATCTACTCCAAACGTATTAACTATTAATTAATCAGCCGAGTGTTTCAAAGCTCCTCAAGAAGGCAGTATAATAGAGACAGTAGACTAAAAAAGATCTATTATTCAATCACTATCAATCAATTAGTCTCATGAGGGCATGTACAATAGAGGCAGTAGCTCTAAAAAAAGATCTATTAACAACCAGCCGAGAGATCTGGAGCTCCTCATCGGAGCTAAAAACTGGGATAATTACAATTTGATTAACCATACTCAACACAGGAACAAGCCATAACAACAACAATAACAATTCTGTAGTGAATAATATAAATTAATAATGGTCAAATAGTAACTACCTTTTGCTTACACCTTTGCTAGATCAAATAATGTTCAACTATTAATGGTAAAGAAAAAAAAAACGTACATTATATCTCCGCATACATTTAAAGCTTTAACATTGTAAAGAGATTTGATATTAAAAAGTACACATCAATCTGTAAGACTTCACCTAGCTGTGTGTGATCGTTTCCAAATTTTTAAGTTTTTCTAATAAAAAAAATAATAATAATAAGTTCTGTCTGCTGCCCTCTGAAATATTACGGTACGTACCGTAGCTTCCAACTTTCAAGAATATATGCGCATGCGCTGAAAAATGTAAACACATTTTGTGGTTCTCGCAGTCAGGTATGAAAGTATATTTTTTGACGAGGTGTGTTTTAATATGTGGATTTTGGAACTGTCCAGAGTTATTTCCGAGTAAACTGGCATGATCGATAAAATGTTGTTAGGCTAGACCATACCGTGCTAAATAATGTAGCCTACTAGCCTAGGCCCTATAAAGCCTAGAGGGCCAGACAAGGGATTAGGGTCGTAGCGGCCGCCAGGGAAAGCGGCCGCGAGTCGATACACAGCAATTTGTATGGAGCGCCAAGCGCGCAGTACTGTATGCAAAATGTATGTTGGACAATGGGCATCAGAGTTCGATATTAATACTGCTTTAATCAATTATCAAATTAATGTATATTTTCTTTATAATTTATATATAGCTTAGTATATAAATCGAGACTTAATATTTAGTTAGTTTATTTATTATATCGATTGATTTATAGTATGCCTATTTTCTTACAGAAATGGATGGTACTTTTTAAATGTCTTCTTTCTTTAGTTCTTTATTCGAATTTTACTAACTTGTGTTCAGTCTGTTCTTTAGTGAATAAACATCTGTTTCATTGCATTTGACCTATGTTTTTCACGTTCATCACATTTTATTATATTGTAAATTTAGTATTGACAGATCCCATGTTGAAATCCGTTTGTGTCCTGAAAGAAATATAAAATACAAGTTCATTATACATAAAAATCCGAACTGATAACATATAATAATTATCAATTTAATCATATCATAATTCAATTATGTCATGTACGTACAAATATGTTTCGATCTGTAATCAATCTGTAAACAAATCGATCTTTAATCAATCAATCAATCAATCGGAATAGCGCTACTGGCTTTCCATACATTTTGAGCGCGGTCACTTTCCCTCGCGGCTGCTACGACCATACTCCCCAGACAAGGCCTAGGTTCACCGCCAGACTAGCGGTCTAGCCGGCGCGCGATTTTTTTTCCCGTACGAAACATTTGCATGAAACTCCACTCGGGTTGTCTCGACTCGACTCGACTCGACAATCTCAATTCTGGAGGTCAAAAGGTCATCAACCAAGGATAAACATCTACAAAACTTCAGAGATACAGGATTGCTGCACGCTGTCTGATTTTGAAAAAAACATGATTGCCATGCAAATATGGGTCGTTTAAAACGACATGTATTATTTGATTTCGCTGCACGAATAATAAAAAGTGTTAGGCCCTATTTGAGTTACATACTGTGAACATTTTTATTTTTTAGTTGGCCGCGGTTTTGGATAATTATTTAACCTATGTCATAACGAATTCGAGTCAACTCGGCCCCATGTCAACTCGGCTAGAGTAAGTCAACTCGGCCCCAAATTAACTCGGCCCCAAGTAGTCAACTCGGTCCCAATTTACTGTGTACGGTATTTATAGAATATTTACCAAGAGATTTGTACGGAAGCCGGTTAGTGTCAACAGTGAATAAAAATTTCAAATCAGTTAACTGGCGGCCGCCAGATAATACGTGGCGGCCGCCAGATAATACGTGGGGGCCGCCAGATAATACGTGGCGGCCGCCAGATAATACGTGGCGGCCGCCAGATAATACGTGGCGGCCGCCAGATAATACGTGGCGGCCGCCAGATAATACGTGGCAGCCGCCAGATAATACGTGGCGGCTGCTGGATAGCCACACCGCTGGATAGCCGCTTGGCTATCCGGCGGCCGCCGCTTGGCTATCCGGCGGCCGCCGCTTGGCTATCCGTACCAAGAGATTTGTACGGAAGCCGGTTAGTGTCAACAGTGAATAAAAATTTCAAATCAGTTAACTGGCGGCCGCCAGATAATACGTGGCGGCCGCCAGATAATACGTGGCGGCCGCCAGATAATACGTGGCGGCCGCCAGATAATACGTGGCGGCCGCCAGATAATACGTGGCGGCCGCCAGATAATACGTGGCGGCTGCTGGATAGCCACACCGCTGGATAGCCGCTTGGCTATCCGGCGGCCGCCGCTTGGCTATCCGGCGGCCGCCGCTTGGCTATCCGGCGGCCGCCGCTTGGCTATCCGGCGGCCGCCGCTTGGCTATCCGGCGGCCGCCGCTTGGCTATCCGGCGGCCGCCGCTTGGCTATGGGTACCCAGGTTGCGGTATAGCATATCTTGATGTAGAACAGGCCAGTAAAGCGCATGATTGGCTTAGCATTTAATATACGGTAGCATTTAGCCTAGCTATTCATTTTAGCTACAGCTTGTAATAGCTTATAGGCCTAATAGCAGTCATATAGCCATTTACAAAATATATCTATATCTTTGCTGTAGCACATCAACTGTATTACAGTATATGTTCTATTTTGCTGTTTATGTGAGTGTGATATTGTCTGTTATGGCTGGGTTAAATATTAAAGGGCATTAAATAGTGATTAAAAGCATACAATTAGCTGGTCACCAGCCTATACCTTATAATGGCAGTCAAAGTGTTAGCAATTACATGGTTAAGTATTAAATAGCGATTAAAAGCATGTTCGTAGCTGTTATACAATAGCTATAGCTTATAGTAGCAGTCATATAGCGCCCATTTCACAAAATATAATATCACTAGGAAGCATAAAATAGCGATTAAAAGAATGTCATTAAATAGGCGTTTGCGATGATAGGCGTTAGGTTTAAACACGTCATCAGGTATTTGCGACGATAGGCTTTAAAGATAAACATGTCAGCCATTTTACCATGTCCGCTAATAAATAGGTGTTAGCACCAGCCATTGTATTAATGAAGAGGAATAGGGTTAATAAGATTTTCAGACTGAGTCGCCAGTAGGAACCGTGTACACTAATGTATAGGCATTTTCACCGGTCATTTGCAATTGAATATTTTATTTTTCCTATTTGTTATCGTCGCAAACGTCTATTCAATGGTAAAATACTGACCCGCTCCAAACTTAATCCACAAAATAACCATATAATCTATCGACGCAAACGCCTGATGTGCTTAATTCTAAAGCCTATCGTCCGCAAACGCCTATACAATGGTAAACCAGTGACGTGCTTAACCATAGCGCCTGTTGTTGCAAACCCCTGACGTGATTAACCCTAACGGACATCTTCGCAAACGCCTATTCACCTGATGTGCTCAACCCTAATGCCTATCATCGCTAACACATATTCAATGATAAACTGCTGGCGTGATTAACCCTAATGCCTATAACTATAACGAATATCGTTGTTCAACGGTAATCTGCTGACGTACCTATCCCTATAGGCGCAATAGCCTTCAATGGTAAATGGTAAACTGCTGGCGTGCTTAACTCTAACGCCTATCATCGCAAGCGTTGTGTAAAAAATGCAGTTAAACCATTGTGGCAGCTACTAACATGCTTTTAATCAGTGATTGCTATATTTTGTGATATTGGTGCTATAATATAATTGATATTATAGCTAGATTGTGACCAGCTACCATGCTTTTAAACACCACCGTATTTAATGCTTAATTTTAATCGCTATTTAATACTTAACCCTGTAATTGCTAATATTTTTTGAAATTGGTGCAATATGACTGCAATTATAAGGTATAGCTGGTGACCAGCTACTAGTATGCTTTTAATCACTTAATGCCCTTTAATATTTAACTCAGCTATAACAGACAATATCACAATTATATAAACAGCAAATGTAGGACATTTGATGTGCTACAGCAAAGATATAGATTTATTTTGTAAAATGGCTATATGACTGCTATTATAAGCTATGACAAGCTGTAGCTAAAATGACTAGCTAGGCCTATTACGATCATGCGCTTTATGGCTATGTGGTGGCCGCCAGATAATTATGTGGCGGCCGCCACATATTATCTGGTGCCCGCCAGTTAACTGATTTGAAATTTTTATTCACTGTTGACACTAACAGGCTTCCGTAGATTTGAATGCAAAGCCAAAATTAAAGTGTTTTTAAATCGTTGTCTTTGTTATTTCTTTTCATTTACATGCACTTACAATAATTAAAACTGCATTAATAAAAATAATATTAAAATGATATTAATAAAAATTATACAAAGGTATATAGAATAACTAATGATAATAACGATACACTTGGGGTTGTTTGACATGAGGCCGTGTTGACTTGGGGCCTAGATGACTGGGGCCGCTAGTTGACTTGGGGCTGAGTTGACCTGCTTCCGCCTAGAATTACTAAAAATTAGGCAGGGAGTTTGGATTATAGGCCTAATATAGTATACTGTAGGTGCTTCTTGATTACAAGGCTTATTCTAAGTTAATTATAATGGCGAAATTATATAATGGTTATTTAATTATTATTATTGTTATTAATATTATTGTTATTAATACTGTATTATTATTATTGTTATTATTATTTATTATTAATTACATAACAAGGCTTATAGGCCAAGTTCCAATAATGCCGGAGTGATATATTTAATTTTAGTGTTTTTCACTCACTGTCCCATTTTAATTTCATTTTAATTTTATTTCAAAATTTCAGTCAATGGCATGCGAAGCGTGACTGTGTGTCAGGCCTAGGAACCTAGGGCCTAGTCTGGCGGAAGTCTGGTGGGGTAGGGGGGCTAGCAGTTAGGGACCTAACTCGGCTTGGAACTAGGCCGTTCCACTAGGCCCACTAGTTTAGCCTCTTTTGCTCTAGCCTTTGATAGGAATGTATCTATTTACCACTATACTATAGAAGGGGGTACTAGCTGTAGTTGTTGTTGTTGTAGTACAATGATAACTAACATACAAGTAGCTCACAGTTAGTTACAGACGTAGCCAACATCCCATGAATCGGTAAGGTTTCATAGGCCTGACGTAGGTAAACATAAAGAACAGTACAGAAGGTACTAATAGAATACTCGAGCGTCACGACATTGTGAAGTGCCTGCACTTGTTCGTATATCAAACTCGAGTCGAATCAATCCAAGACGACCCGAGTGGAGTTTCATGCAAATGTTTCGTGCGGGAAAAAAAATCGCAGCCGGTGCCCATATGGGACGGTAACTGTCTGGTACTGCACTGCTATTCAGCTATCTCATAAATTAAGATTGTACTGTACCACTTGGCTATCCGGCGGCCGCCACTTGGCTATCCGGCGGCCGCCACTTGGCTATCCGGCGGCCGCCACTTGGCTATCCGGCGGCCGCCACTTGGCTATCCGGCGGCCGCCACTTGGCTATCCGGCGGCCGCCACTTGGCTATCCGGCGGCCGCCACTTGGCTATCCGGCGGCCGCCACTTGGCTATCCGGCGGCCGCCACTTGGCTATCCGGCGGCCGCCACTTGGCTATCCGGCGGCCGCCACTTGGCTATCCGGCGGCCGCCACTTGGCTATCCGGCGGCCGCCACTTGGCTATCCGGCGGCCGCCACTTGGCTATCCGGCGGCCGCCACTTGGCTATCCGGCGGCCGCCACTTGGCTATCCGGCGGCCGCCACTTGGCTATCCGGCGGCCGCCACTTGGCTATCCGGCGGCCGCCACTTGGCTATCCGGCGGCCGCCACTTGGCTATCCGGCGGCCGCCACTTGGCTATCCGGCGGCCGCCACTTGGCTATCCGGCGGCCGCCACTTGGCTATCCGGCGGCCGCCACTTGGCTATCCGGCGGCCGCCACTTGGCTATCCGGCGGCCGCCACTTGGCTATCCGGCGGCCGCCACTTGGCTATCCGGCGGCCGCCACTTGGCTATCCGGCGGCCGCCACTTGGCTATCCGGCGGCCGCCACTTGGCTATCCGGCGGCCGCCACTTGGCTATCCGGCGGCCGCCACTTGGCTATCCGGCGGCCGCCACTTGGCTATCCGGCGGCCGCCACTTGGCTATCCGGCGGCCGCCACTTGGCTATCCGGCGGCCGCCACTTGGCTATCCGGCGGCCGCCACTTGGCTATCCGGCGGCCGCCACTTGGCTATCCGGCGGCCGCCACTTGGCTATCCGGCGGCCGCCACTTGGCTATCCGGCGGCCGCCACTTGGCTATCCGGCGGCCGCCACTTGGCTATCCGGCGGCCGCCACTTGGCTATCCGGCGGCCGCCACTTGGCTATCCGGCGGCCGCCACTTGGCTATCCGGCGGCCGCCACTTGGCTATCCGGCGGCCGCCACTTGGCTATCCGGCGGCCGCCACTTGGCTATCCGGCGGCCGCCACTTGGCTATCCGGCGGCCGCCACTTGGCTATCCGGCGGCCGCCACTTGGCTATCCGGCGGCCGCCACTTGGCTATCCGGCGGCCGCCACTTGGCTATCCGGCGGCCGCCACTTGGCTATCCGGCGGCCGCCACTTGGCTATCCGGCGGCCGCCACTTGGCTATCCGGCGGCCGCCACTTGGCTATCCGGCGGCCGCCACTTGGCTATCCGGCGGCCGCCACTTGGCTATCCGGCGGCCGCCACTTGGCTATCCGGCGGCCGCCACTTGGCTATCCGGCGGCCGCCACTTGGCTATCCGGCGGCCGCCACTTGGCTATCCGGCGGCCGCCACTTGGCTATCCGGCGGCCGCCACTTGGCTATCCGGCGGCCGCCACTTGGCTATCCGGCGGCCGCCACTTGGCTATCCGGCGGCCGCCACTTGGCTATCCGGCGGCCGCCACTTGGCTATCCGGCGGCCGCCACTTGGCTATCCGGCGGCCGCCACTTGGCTATCCGGCGGCCGCCACTTGGCTATCCGGCGGCCGCCACTTGGCTATCCGGCGGCCGCCACTTGGCTATCCGGCGGCCGCCACTTGGCTATCCGGCGGCCGCCACTTGGCTATCCGGCGGCCGCCACTTGGCTATCCGGCGGCCGCCACTTGGCTATCCGGCGGCCGCCACTTGGCTATCCGGCGGCCGCCACTTGGCTATCCGGCGGCCGCCACTTGGCTATCCGGCGGCCGCCACTTGGCTATCCGGCGGCCGCCACTTGGCTATCCGGCGGCCGCCACTTGGCTATCCGGCGGCCGCCACTTGGCTATCCGGCGGCCGCCACTTGGCTATCCGGCGGCCGCCACTTGGCTATCCGGCGGCCGCCACTTGGCTATCCGGCGGCCGCCACTTGGCTATCCGGCGGCCGCCACTTGGCTATCCGGCGGCCGCCACTTGGCTATCCGGCGGCCGCCACTTGGCTATGGGTACCCAGGTTGCGGTATAGCATATCTTGATGTAGAACTAGAACAGGCCATTAAAGCGCATTATTGGCCTAGCATTTAATATACGGTAGCATTTAGTCTAGCTATTCATTTTAGCTACAGCTTGTAATAGCTTATAGGCCTAATAGCAGTCATATAGCCATTCACAAAATATATCTATATCTTTGCTGTAGCACATCAACTGTATTACGGTATATGTTCTATTTTGCTGTTTATGTGAGTGTGATATTGTCTGTTATGGCTGGGTTAAATATTAAAGGGCATTAAATAGTGATTAAAAGCATACAATTAGCTGGTCACCAGCTATACCTTATAATGGCAGTCAAAGTGTTAGCAATTACATGGTTAAGTATTAAATAGCGATTAAAAGCATGTTCGTAGCTGTTATACAATAGCTATAGCTTATAATAGCAGTCATATAGCGCCCATTTCACAAAATATAATATCACTAGGAAGCATTAAATAGCGATTAAAAGAATGTCATTAAATAGGCGTTTGCGATGATAGGCGTTAGGTTTAAGCACGTCATCAGGCGTTTGCGACGATAGGCTTTAAAGATAAACATGTCAGCCATTTTACCATGTCCGCTAATAAATAGGTGTTCGCACCAGCCATTGTATTAATGAAGAGGAATAGGGTTAATAAGATTTTCAGACTGAGTCGCCAGTAGGAACTGTGTACACTAATTTATAGGCATTTTCACCGGTCATTTGCAATTGAATATTTTATTTTTCCTATTTTTTATCGTCGCAAACGTCAGTGGTAAAATACTGACCCGCTCCAAACTTAATCCACAAAATAACCATATAATCTATCGGCGCAAACGCCTGATGTGCTTAATTCTAAAGCCTATCGTCCGCAAACGCCTATTCAATGGTAAACCAGTGACGTGCTTAACCATAATGCCTGTTGTTGCAAACCCCTGACGTGCTTAACCCTAACGCATATCTTTGCAAACGCCTATTCACCTGATGTGCTCAACCCTAATGCCTATCATCGCAAACACCTATTCAATGATAAACTGCTGGCCTATAACTATAACGAATATCATTGTTCAACGGTAATCTGCTGACGTACCTAAACCTATAGGCGCAAAAGTAAATGGTAAACTGCTGGCGTGCTTAACTCTAACGCCTATCATCGCAAGCGTTGTGTAAAAAATGCAGTTAAACCATTGTGACAGCTACTAACATGCTTTTAATCAGTGATTGCTATATTTTGTGATATTGGTGCTATAATATAATTGATATTATAGCTAGATTGTGACCAGCTACCATGCTTTTAAACACTACCGTATTTAATGCTTAATTTTAATCGCTATTTAATACTTAACCCTGTAATTGCTAATATTTTTTGAAATTGGTGCTATATGACTTAATGCCCTTTAATATTTAACTCAGCTATAACAGACAATATCACAATTATATAAACAGCAAATGTAGGACATTTGATGTGCTACAGCAAAGATATAGATATATTTTGTAAAATGGCTATGACTGCTATTATAAGCTATGACAAGCTGTAGCTAAAATGACTAGCTAGGCCTATTACGATCATGCGCTTTATGGCTATGTGGCGGCCGCCAGATAATTATGTGGCGGCCGCCACATATTATCTGGCGGCCGCCAGTTAACTGATTTGTAATTTTTATTCACTGTTGACACTAACTGGCTTCCGTAGATTTGAATGCAAAGCCAAAATTAAAGTGTTTTTAAATCGTTGTCTTTGTTATTTCTTTTCATGTACATGCACTTACAATAATTAAAACTGCATTAATAAAAATAATATTAAAATGATATTAATAAAAATTATACAAAGGTATATAGAATAACTAATGATAATAACAATACACTTGGGGTTGTTTGACATGAGGCCGTGTTGACTTGGGGCCGAGGTGACTGGGGCCGCTAGTTGACTTGGGGCTGAGTTGACCTGCTTCCGCCTGGGGAGGGGGGGGGCTAGCAGTTAGGACGTAACTCTGCTTGGAACTAGGCCGTTCTACTAGGCCCACTAGTTTAGCCTCTTTTGCTTTAGCCTTTGATAGGAATGTACCTATTTACCACTATACTATAGAAGGGGGTACTAGCTGTTATTGTTGTTGTTGTAGTACAATGATAACTAACATACAAGTAGCTCACAGTTAGTTACAGACGTAGCCTACATCCCATAAATTGGTAAGATTTCATAGGCCTGACGTAGGTAAACATATATGAAGAACAGTACAGAAGGTACTAATAGAATACTCGAGCGTCACGACATTGTGAAGTGCCTGCGCTTGTTCGTATATCAAACTTGAGTCGAATCAATCCGAGACGACCCGAGTGGAGTTTCATGCAAATGTTTCGTACGGGAAAAAAAATCGCAGCCGGCGCCCATATGGGACGGTAACTGTCTGGTACTGCACTGCTATTCAGCTATCTCGTAAATTAAGATTGTACTGTAAATGTCAATCTAGCCGGGCAAAGGCAAGAATTTGTCCACCGGGTCCTGGCCTGTGTAGGCCTACCTGCTTATCTGTACCTGTATACAACCTGAGTTAGTTAGATCCAACCTTAGTATAGTAGATTGTATACAGTCCATGATGATACAACCAGAGAGCTGGAATGTTCTTCTAGGTCCTATTTATTTATTTTCCCAACCAACAGCAAACACAAAGTTCGCCACTTACAGGAGGGAACACAAACACAATGAACAATACATGAAATACATCAAACATTAAACCAAACTACTAATGATATATGAAACATACGAAAGTCATTACTGAAAATACCTAACTCAGGATTTTTTAAAACAAGGAAATTATAACTTTGACTCAATCTACAAACATAACCATTTGTGTTTAGGCTTATTGTGTTTTGCCTTTTTTTAAACATATTATAGTGCATCAAAGATAACCAACAGAATGATGGAATTGTAACCTGGGAAAAGGGTTGTGTAAAGATCTCCACGGTTGAGCGCACACTCAGTGACTACCACCATTTTTGCGACTGAGTATGTATCAAGTTAAGTAGGGTATTCATTTTTGTAGGAATATATCGTTATTGAAAAACCTGATAATGAAATTCATTTCCGACAGGGGGATGTGTACCAAGAGGCAAATTAGAGCCTCAGTCAATGTTTTAAGGAATGAAAATCCGGGCCCTGGTAGAGTTCATGGGGAAGAGTTTTCATGGCTTAATCTGTTTTGAGACCACATTGGCAATCAAAATAACGTTCCATGGATGGCCAAATTATCATTTTTCCTCCAAAACCTCATCCTCCACTGGACCGTAGCAGTTTTAAAGGAAACTAGATGCTTGCATACAAATATTTACCGTATAGACTTGTGTATAAATGAGGCTTAAATAGCAAATTACAATACAAAAACAGTGGGGTCCTCTTATTTGCACAACACATACACATTTTTTATTTTAAATTTTGTTTGTCTTATGAGCAGATCGTCTGTAACATGAAAATTTACTACTGAAATGAAGCTATTAACTGTTGGAATGAAAATTTGGAATGCTGGGAAATATTATTTTGATGAACATTTAAAAGCCCATGGTAATACTTGGAAATAGATCGACCGTACATTTGATTTTTGATTTTTTTTTTGCCAGCTAGATGTGTATCAAGACCATATTAAAAAGCAGCAAAAAGTAGGATTTCTGATGGTGAAACAGGGAGGGGGGGGGGGCATCTTATATGTCAGAATATACGGTACATAATAAGTTACTGTCTGTAGAGATACACTGCTGTGAATGTTTATGATTATGATGCTTTTATCAATTTATTGGAATCTAATCATTTTCAGGCATTTCCAATCATGGAAGACAGACTATTGAAGGACGTACACAGACACAGTGGCTCTTGTTTTTGCCTACCCAAGCAAACAGTGCAGGCTGAGTTCATCTGTGGTACCTATTCTTATTACCATTATGGTTGTGATGGTTTTGATGACAGGGTAAACTACAATCAATTTTTTTATAATTTTTTTGATAAATGGTTTTTGATTACCAGTAAATAAAGGTTTACAGGAATATTCACTGTGTCCAGCTGAACATGTTTTAAACACATTTACAGGGATGGGGTTGTGGTTACCGCACTTTGCAGACACTCTGTTCGTGGATACAAAACAAGGAATTTGAACGTGAAATTGAGGCTTCATCACCACCATCTTTACCTGAAATCCAAGAAGCACTTGTTAGCATGGGTGACAAACCAAAGAAATTCATTGGCTCAAAAGACTGGATTGGATCTTTTGAAGCTTGCATATGCATTGACTACTTCTATAACGTAAGTTTACATCAAATATCATTTCAATCAAGGCACATTATTAGGGGTCCTGACTTACAAGAAGCATGAGCTTTTTTAATGCATCAATCTATTTTGCTGTGCATGGTGAAACTCAACTGTACAGACTTTCAGGAGATAATTGATAAACAATATAGTAAGGAAATATGGTAAATTTGAAGAAGGATTTCTTTTCGCAAGATTCTTGCTTACTTGCTAGAGCACAGGATTCTCCCTTTACCTGCAGGAGACGTTTGGGACACCTGTTTTATATAAAAAATATAGGCCATTGAAGAAAAAGGAACGTAAATGACGTTAAAGGTCAGTTCGCTGTTATTCCATACACTGAGGGTCAGCCAATAATGCATAAATGAAATTCATAGGATTATCATGACAACCAAATTCCCAGACAACGCCCTCAAAGCATTTTTAATTACTTTTAAAATACTATCCAATTTTTAATTTAATTAATTCCCTGTTATTTATTGTCAATAATTTAGGTGGAAGTCTGTTGTTAACCATCCAAATTCATCAGTACCTCTTTGTTTCTTCGGTTTATAATTATTATGCAAAAATTATATAAATATATAATATGAAAATATTGTTTAACATCTGAGGATACTAGGATGCAACTTGAATCCATTTCACATCCTTTATGATCTTTACCCTTATTCTTATCTTTCCCTCCCTCACATTAAGGTGCCTTGTAAGGTTGAGCACATTCGAAACGGCGGGGAGCTTAAGAATGTTATCCCTATGCTGAAGCAACATTTTAAAATCATTGGCTCACCAGTAATGATGGGTATGTGTACTTGTTAGTTTGTGAATATAGATAGCATGTTCTTACAATTGCTAGTTTAAACAAGGCAATTAAACAGAAGGACGCACATCTCGGGGCATCAAAGGTTATAACTCTGGCATCGACATTCTAGGCGCATGTGCATCCCTACACGCTGAACGTCACAAAAACCATAGCAACCAGACCATAAACCATCAGCGTACGTGACGAATTACCCACGCGCGTGTTAGTTGCCATGATAATCGCGCGTCGTGCGGTGTTTACAAAGGCCTAATGATATTTTGCACTAACATTAGACTGAAATATATTCTTCATTTCAACATTAATTTTACCAAAATTGTGGTGAATTGTTGTTCATGAGACTCACTTCGCAGAAAAAATAAATAAATGTTCTGTATATACTCAAATGTTCGTTTTCGGCACCTTATGCCAACATTGTCAAAATGACAGATTAATGTTACATAAGAACATTTTTATAAAATTCGTAAATTTTAAATTGCTATAACTTTTCATTTTCTTTGTCAATTTTCACAAATCAAATTGCAGTTTATAGAAGCATTTAACAAGCTCGCGGTAAAAAAAAATCAGATGTAACAGACATTGCGAAGTACCCAAAATTAATAAAGTAAAAACTAACACCATACAACGAATGGCACGCATAGACTAATAATTGACGGCTGTGCTCGCAACTAGTATCGGATTCTCGATGCCACAGTAAAGATCAAAGGACTGTACGCACGCGCTATGTTCGAGAGTGGAGACGTGCGTCCTTCTGTTGAATTACCTTGGTTTAAATACATTACGGAAACCAAAATGTGTAATAATATTCACAAGGATGATTTTTAGCATCAACAATTATTTTATGTACTTAAGCCCTGTCCAGACAATCAAGTTTGACAAAACATGTGACATGCCTAAATATGGTCATGATGACATCACATCATGACCATATATAGGCACATATATAGCGCATAAAAATAAAGAAATTTTCTCACTGAATCGTTACTCGAACTAGATAGCAAAAGCTCTGTAATGACGCAGAGGTTCTGTTTTTGCCTGATATTAGTTTTGAAATTGTGCTTGTTATTTTGCTTGCATATTTAATCAAAATATTGTTATGTACTAACAGGTGGTGAATCAGATACTTCATCTAAGTGCATTCTAGGGGTTGCTGAAGGAATATTGACGAGTTTACTAATTTTAGTAAGAAAAAGTTTCAGATATACTTTGAACATACCAGACTCTCTGCTCTCTTTCATTTAACACCACACTCATCTTATTTCCCTACTCTCTCCTTCAATCAGCCATTTCCATCATGTACCATTCTGTTTGCTCACCCCTCTTTTGTACTGTATTTACTTCATCCACCTTTCGATTGTATTTTCCCCTTACAGCGCCGACCCCAAATCTTATGAAACATCTAGGGCTGTAAATAAACTAAAATCGAAAATAAACATAAGGACCAAAAAGATAAAAAATTCCCGCCATGCCATAAAAAAAGAGAAATTAAATAATAATTAAAAATAGAATTAACAATAAAGCAGAGCACTTGGTAGAATAATGTATTGCCTGCTCAGGAATAGGAAAATTATGTTAAATTGATAATATCACATTTGACTTCAAAATTCATGATGATATTAATGATAAATGAAAATAATATTTCTTGCTTATTTATCAGGATCCACATTTCTACGGTCAGAGTACTAAAGACATAATACAAGCAGAAGGCTGGGTGAAATGGAGGCCACTGGATTCATTTGTGGAGAGTTCCTTTTACAATCTATGCCTTCCACAGTATAAAATTAAGTAAGCAATTAGTCATTCTGTGTAGTGTTTTAGCTTTGGAATTTTAAATTATTGGTACTAGATTTAGTAAAAAATCTCTCTTATATAGTGCTGTTTTACAATACTGTAATTGTAAGTATAAGAAGTAATTGTAAGCAAGTGCCTATTTTGCTTATATACGTTGTCATCTTCTCATATATTTCTATTAATGTGCGGCATATTGACCATTGGCAGATTCAAGGGCCCCACTCCCCCCCCCCCAAAATTGTTACACTTTTTTTTTTAAATGGAGATATAATAAAAATTATCCAAATTTTAAGTCTGAGAGTGCAATTTCCGGCCATCTAGAGGTGCTATAATCACAAATGTTCTTGCCTCAGCGTCAACCATAGTGGGGCTGAGGTGGTATAGATTCTCCATCAGTGAAAGTACATCCCCGGGTCCCCTCAATTCTGAATTCCGGGATCCACCATTGCTGACAATCTTAAATGCAGTGGCGTATCTAGTGGGGTGTGCAGTGGGGAGCATGCCCCTCCAAAATTTACTCTTCCCCCAGTTTCCCGTTCCCCCAGTTTCCCCCTCCCTGGAAATCATGGTCAAGTGGTTAAAAAACACATGAAATCACCTTATTTTGCAAATTAGCACCCCTCAACTGATCATCGAGCCCCTACTTCACCTTCTCCCCCACCCCCATCAGCACCCCCATTTCAAGACTTCTACAGTAGGTACGCCACTGCTTTGATGTTGTAAGACAAAAAATCTATGCTAAAAGTACTTGACATGCTGTGAATTTCTTGACATTAATTGTTGCATTAATTATTGTAATGACCTCTGACCTGTTGCATATTACCCATTATATTGTTAATCAGTACAATTTCATCCCTTATGACTCAATATAGAGTTTTAGTAGGAATACTACAGAATTTCTGCCAAATTTCCCTTCTAAATAAAAATGAAGACAAAGTTAACATCACTTGGACAACATAGGCTTTCCATATTTTGTTCACACAATGAACAACTCCATGGAATTGTCACCTGAAGAACTTCACTATGTAAATGGAAGCTTATGATTGTTTTTTAATGTGCTCTCTATAATGTACTTCAGATGTTTTAGCTATTAAATTTTTTTTTATATTGTAAGCATTTGTTATTTGTCAAAGGACCTCCACTCAAAAAGTTTAGTTTTAGGGTGTTTTTGTCTCATGTGCTTTTGTGCTTGGTCTTTGCTGTTTCTGTTTTTTTAAATTTCAATGTTTGAGGCAAATAATAAAAATTCTTTAAGTGTGACGTTTTTAAATTTGCTTTTTATTCTACAGTTATTGCATTGTACTGTGTTTGTTTTGTATTTAATATATTTTATATGTAATTGTTATTATTGACTGATTTTTCTTGTTTTAATATAAAGGGAAGTAGACCAATCACTATTTATGATTTCCTGATTACAAATGAACTACTGTATCAGTTTTCTTCAGTCATGTACTGTATACTTTTAAAGTTTATTGGCCATTATCCATGGGTTAGTCATACTGTAACACTTTCAGTTTTTTTCAGTTTTACTAAAATCTTTCAGTTTCTATAATCTTAGATAAAGATTGGCGCAGTTGTGTCTCGGACTAGAGTTTTGAAACACGACCTCAAGGTCGAGTTTCAAAACTCTAGCTGTGCAAAACGCTTGCGTCCTTGGACAAGGCACTTTATCTACGTTTGTCTCTCTCCACCCAGAAGTAGGTACCTGGTATGATCTAATACCAATCACTGACTCTAGCCACTCATGGAATAGTTCTCCCCAGGGAGCTGAGGATGTGTTCAATAGGTGTTTGCTCCAGTGACTGGGAGTAATAATGTAAAGCGCATAGAGGAAGTTTATTACAATATATGCTATATAAATGTCACGTTATATTATTACACATTTATCATTTATGTATGTTTGTTGCACTGTATATGATGCTTTCACTAATAATCTAAATGAGTTTATTGTTCAGGTTATACCAATCTATTACAGGTCTTCTACAGACATACTGTACCATAAACATATACATCATTACAATAAAATTATATAAATCTGAGAAATTTATGTAAGAAAATGTGAGATACCAGTATATAATCTTTCTTGTCTACTTGCAGATGATGCATTTAACATTGTCGTTACGATGAGCATGTGGTAATTCCCAGCAACAGTTTGGAGCATGCAATGACCATCCATTGCAATAGATTCATCATTATTACATCTTGTGGGCAGTAAGCTGGTTGTGACGGTACATTCAGGAGTCCTATGGTGATTAAAAATTAATCGCAGAATAAATTCCTCGCGGAGTAGATCTATTCTCTGGAATCGGAGTATGTAGTTCCTCAGACTATTGCTTCACTTCAATTATATATTATTTATTGAACACCAATGCCAGGGTGCATAAATACAATATAAAATCACTAGATACATTGATAAAATACTTTCATTCATGATTAAAATAATTTACAACAATAATTACTATATATAGAAGGAGCAAAGAAATAATTATAATAAATATTCAAAAAATTTAAATACAATTCCAGGGCCAAAGTGAATCGTCAGTTGTTCTTATATTTGCATTATACATTTCCTTAGGATAGGAGTTATTTCCGTGTGAATCACACCAACAATATCCCACTAAAATCAACTTCTCTCTAGTGGGGTACTTTTATGGTGGCGCTTTGGGCAGTACATCAGGAGACAAACTCCTACTCTTTGCCAAAGAGTGGTATACTTCTTACTTTAATGTGCATATGAGCCATATTGCACATGGGATGAACGGCTTTAGTGGCTCATCCGTAAGACAGTGAACTATCGTAACATATATTTCAGCCTTCCAGCTGAAATACAAAAAGAGCAATGATTGGAATTAATCGTGATCAAATATATGAAAGGATTTAGATGGTTCAGCGCTAACACCAGTGAAGACGACTGAGCTAAAAGCTTCTCTGACTTTGAATAGGAGTAGGCTAATTATTTATTGCTGCAGGCTTATCATTAATTGTGTGACCTAATGTCAATTGCTTGTGTAATGTTCACAGATACAGTACTTCAATGGTGGTAGATTAAAGTGTTGACACCATTCATGTTTTAGTGATATTTGAGCATTTAATACCATAAAGTAATATTGTAATCAAGAATATGATAATCTGAAATATTAGCAGTATTTGAATTAGATAATTATTTTTATTTCAGCTTATAATCATATAAATGATTTCGGAGGTTCTTAAATACATTAACACTAGTTAATGATTAAATTGTACATTAAGAAAAAATATACTCCAGAATTTCGTTTTTTAATGTTTTTCTCTTATTATACTTGTGTATGTACCGCTTAGCATATAAGTTTCAGTACCTATAGTCACAGTGTAACACTCTTCATTGCACTGATTTCAGTAGCCTGGATTTCAGGCCCTAATTTTAGGTTACTCACTGCTTATTTTACGCCATACCTAATTTATTTGGTGTCCCCTACTCAATTTCTTTCTGTCTCAAAATTAACTTGCTTGTTGGTGGCGTAACAGGCGAGGGGAAAGGGAAAAGAAAAAGAGAAGACAAAAATAAAGACAAGAATTAAAAGGAAGATACCGTTTGATCAGAACACCCTCCACCCCCTACTCCACTTAAAAAATTGTCCAAAGAGTTACAGCGAAATAGTTGTGAGTGATAGGCCTACATGTCTGATGTAAATGAAGCTGCGGGAAGACGTAGGCCTACATCGTATTGTGGTTTTGTAGCGCCTTCGATCTAAGCATGGACTTATTATTAATAGGTCCATGATCTAAGCCGCCAGATATTCTCCGAATCCGTTAGTGCATCTCATTCCCAGGCAGGCACTTCGCGTTTTACACTCTTCTTGTATTAGTTTCTAGGACGATAAAAAAGGGCGGGGGAGCACAAATTTTAACCCTTAAAAATGCACGCAAAAAGTTTATGCAATTTCGTATGAATTGATCAAAAATCATGTCAAAACTCCCTAAAATGTGCAATTTTAGGGAGAAAGATTTCCCACTGGTTACGTCACTGGTTGAGTTAATTGAACACATAGTAGTCACAACACTAAGAGAAAGGAAAGAAGGGCCTCATTGATCCATTCTAAAATGTGAAAAAAATTACAGTAATAATTTTGTTCATGTGTACGGATGGTGAAAGAATATGGTTGTAATAAATAAAACCATAATGAAAATGCTTAGCCTATATTTAGATTCAAACAGACATGTATATGCCTAATATTATAATCCGTTAAGATTATTTTTTCTATAATTTTTTTTTTTAGGAGGGGGAGGGTATTACACCTGGTCATAAATTACTAACCAGGAAAATTATTACATTTTTGTCCTCCCCCTCCCCGTGACCCAAGCCCCTGTTAGGCGCCTGAACAGATTTAACTCATTTGCATTATCTCCAATGAGAACCACATCTGCCCAGAATAGCCAACAAATTTTAACATTATAAATGTTTACACCTAATTTTCTTTTGATAATAATTTTATTTAATTCGTTAATGTATATTGTAAATAACACTGGTGACAAAGAGCAGCTTTGTTTGACACTTTAAATTTCCGAAGGCGAGTTTTCCTTTTACATTCGCGTATGTTTTTTATAATGTTTAGTAAGCTCCTTTTTATACCCATTCGGTGAGCAGCTAAGGAAAGCCCATCCCTCCAAACGGCACTGTCAAATGCTTTCTTGGAGTTCAAGAAGGCATGGAATGTGCTCTTGTCTTTTGCTTGGCGAGTGGCAATGAAGGTTTTAAAACAAAAAATATGGTTCTCGCATCTTTTATTTTTCTGGAAGCCGCCTTGTACTTCAGAGAGAAGATTATTTTCTCCAAGAAAGTTTGACACCGTTTGGGAGATAATCCTGTTTTATATTTTAGCAATACATGAATTTAAGGTGATCCCTCTGCAGTTAATTAGGTCTCTTCTATCGCCTTTTTGATGTACTGGAATAATTGTACTCACCTTTAAATAATTATACAGTACAGTATTACTTGATTACTTTAACTAAATTATTACATATGTCGTGGTCTCCAGAGCGCTGCTTTCTCGTCACCTTCTCAATCAAAATAAGATTACATGTAATTTATAATAAATTGTAATGATTTTCAACCTTTAAAAACTTAATCGAAACCCAGGCCGTCATATGTTTTATCATTTCCACTGCAAAGTTAAGTTTTCTTGCTTGATCCAAATTAACTTTTCTTTCATTTTTTGTTTATTTAATCCACTTGTGAAAACAGTACTGCGTCATTGAAAGTGCTATTAATAAAGGACAGAATTATAAATGAATATAACTGGTTTAGAAAATATGATTTATAATTGGATTATTATTGCAATTAGATACAATGTAACGGTAATTAGATAAGATGTACATGTAATTTTATTTAAAAAACCAAACAGGCAACATCCAATAAATATTGTAGAATAATTTTCATTTTATATTGTTAATATATGTATTAAATTGTAACTCTTTTCCTTGCATTTTATTCATGTTTGGTGTTCTAAAAGGTGTATTGCAGGGATGGGCATAAAAATAGGACGTTAAGGGCCACAGTATATTTTTTATTTAACACAGAGGGTTTTACCCAACTTTTCTTTTACTACAGTACATACTTGGTGTACCGCAAGCATTTATTTTTTCCCCTGTTAATTGTTACATCATAAATTCAATAAATAACAATAAAATAGCGTAGAGGAGAGGAGTACAATACTACAGCAACATAAACTACCACCTCCCTGCATAAAAACACCATCCCACATACTGTAATTTCACAAGTATGTTTAACAGTGAACACAGGCATAAAGGGCCTAATATAATTTTATTTTTTTAAATAATATTTTGGATACGTGATTATCATTTCTAGCGAGTTTTATCTGCCGACTGTATTACGATAACCACAGTGAGGTGCGCAACTCTAGACTAAACGGAAAAAGCATTTGCAACAAACGTCCATGCTAGGTCGCCTGTAAGGCCCTCGGGTAGAGCCAAAATTTCACTCTTTTTTACTCTTTCGAGGAGTACTGTTGAAAAGCTTTAAAACAATAATAATGATAACAATAATATTATCATTATGAAATTCACTGCAGTTGTACCTTCCAAACCCAGTGTCCTGGGTTCAATTCCGGTCACTGTAACAGGGATTAAACCAGGGAGATGTAAAAAGTTATTTTTTACATCTCCCTGGATTAAACCACGACTAAAAATAACCCCTCTCTAAGCTTCTATTTTAGTTATACTTATCGTGCAGCACAGTGGTTTCAATTGTTAAACCAAAATAGATATCCGGACCGAAACTATTATTTATTATTGTGTAGTTTACTTCGATATGGTGAGCATCATGCCTATCGAGGCGGTTTGACAGGACTCTACTTTTTTTTTCTCAATTTTTTCACACCAAATTTGGAAAGCAGGAAATGTTTGTGGTCTATAAAATGTTCACACGATCCATTGTAGCTGTTCAGATCCAAGTATGGTCCAGTACGGGTATGTGCTAACTGTATTGCTTGTCGTTATAAACCTGCATTGTTCTCAAGCCGAAGACGATGACGTGGTTGAGCACATTCAACTGCCAGAGGGACATCCTCAACGTTGCAAATCCCTGTTCAAAGACAGTGATGACATGCATGTATTGGGAGTGCTTCCAGGTACAATTGTTCCTCTGTCATTGTTTCATCATTAAAATCTATTTGACAAATTAGCATTTTCAGGGCCTTAAATAACGGATTTCTGAAACCCATAATTCGTGAATACTATGATTATATAGTATTATTCTATTTAATTTTTCATTCATTTGGATGTTAGGGAAAAGCTGGCAAATAAATTGCCATTCATACTATAGCATTTCGCGATAATAGGAAACGATTTTAATGAAACGATGGTTTTAAAAAGTGGACCTTTTAAAACTTGGGATGTGTCCACAAATGTTGGCAAAATGGCCCCTGAAAAAGACCCCGGAAAAAATGGCCCAGGTATAAAATGGCGCTAAATGACATGACCTCAATGAAAAAAATTAGTAATAAAACTGATTTTTTTTTTTCTAATCTTCCAACTATTTAAATGCTGCAAAATAGCTTAAATCGATGTTTAGTAGTCCATGTGTTTTTGAGAATGAGTTATTTCTTGTTTATTTGGGAATAATTATTTTTGGGAATAGGTACAGAGCACCTTCATTGTTTATTGAAGTTTTAGTTTAATCTTAGTTATAAAATTTCAAACTAAATATACCTTATTGACTTTGTTATTAGTTTAATTTGCTTAAGTAAAATTAATTATAGCAGGTCATTTTTTTTAATAACTAGTAAATTTACCCACTTAATTTAAATTTATTTATTTTGTAATACAAAGTTAAAATATAACTTTAAAGTTTGTTAAAAAGATGCTACTGTCAAATGAGTTTTAAAAACGTTTTAACGGTAATGAAGATAAAGTATTTAATGCAGTAAGTTAAAATATAACCATAAAGACCAGTAACATTATGACAGCTATAGCATCTCTTTAAAAAAATTTGCTTAAAAACAAACTATTGAATGATTAAATTATCTTATTTAAAACAAATGATAAGTTCATTGATTAAATTATATAAAAAAAACACACCCAAACAAATAATTCAAATTGCTGAATTTTATAATGTAAATGTGCAATGAAAAAACTACATATTTTTTAAATCTTATTTATTTTATTTTTAGGTAATTGCTGCATAAAGTAATATATGGCAACCTATTTGACTTATTTTTAAAATTATTTAATTTTAAGAAATGCATGATTTATTGATTAAATTTTGGCCATTTTGCAGCATTTACATAGGAAGATTTTTTTTATCAGTTTCTTTACTAAATTTTAACATTGGGGCCATTTTTACCTATCTGTCATTTGGGGCCAATTATTTAAAAAAAGAAATATAAAAATAGAAATATTCAAATTTAAGTCTGAGAGTGCCATCTCCGACCATATAGAGTTGCCATAATCATAAATTTTCTTACCTCAGTCTCAACCATGGTGGGGTTGAGGTGTCATGGACTCCCAAGCTGTAGAATTCCTTCTCTTGCTCCCCCTCCCCCACCTCTATATCAAATTCATAAATCCGCCACTGATAGTGGGGATTCAAGAAGCCCAACTGAATTTAGTTTTCCCTCAATTTAAAAACAATAATAAAAAATAAAAATTGGGGAAAATTTGAAGGTGCCATGGTCATAAATTTTCTTAACTCAGCCTCAACCATGGTGGGGCTCCTCCATCTGTGAAAGTCCGTTCCTGGCCCCTCTTTCAAATTTCTAGATCTGCAACTGAAAACCGTATATGCATCTTCACAACTCGATTAACTAAGACCTAAAATTATCAAAAATGCCTGAGCTCCGCCCCCTCGATCCCAGCAGGATCCCCTCCCCCTAAGCAACCCCCAGCCCCCCCCCCCCCCTACTAGCGCCACCACTGAATCCACAGCCCACGTACTTGAAAGGTTTTAAGCAATTCCCGCCGTCGTCGTACAACAGTCCGGAAAAAAACCTTCGTGCTCAACATGCTGCTATTCAATGACTGGTTTATTCAACGAGTAGAGGTTTAGGCCACGGTACGTTTTTCCCGTTAGTTCTCACTCTCCAATGAGCAGTAGGACGTCTACAAGCCACAATTAGAGTGCGAGACAACGTTCCAGGCTAAACACCAACAAACTTTTTATGTTTCGCCGGTTTCCACTACTACTGCTACTATAAGTTTCTTACACAAGTTTACACCAGCGTGACCACTCACAATTTTTTATATACCCAATGGGTCGAAATTACCCAAGATTCAGCAAAAATTGCCCCAAAATTACCCAAGCTTCCTGAAAATGCATTAAAATTTGAAAAATACGTGTTTTTCGCATGTACAGTTTCCCTTTTAGTTCAATTTATAAACCATTTTTTATTGTAATTGTTTGTGTTAATTATTAAAATTAATATTCATGAGGTGATAATACAAATAGAAAAATACGCCTTCAGTCGGCCAGTGTTATCAGTGATCAAGTTTTATTATGTAATGCATTAATTAGTATAGATCAATGGCAACGCAAATCACAAATAAACAGCAATTAACAGTCAATTAACAATGTTATGTGCACTTCGTTGAGTTTTACTTACTTGAATGGACTGAAATATACTTTGTTACTTCTTAATTCTTCCTCTATGACAAAAATATTTAATTTTCTTAGTAAAAATAAAATACCCTAGGATTTGAACGGAATACCCAAGAACCCAAGACCAAGTCAAAATACCCAAGATCTTAAAGGCTTAATCAACTTGGCACTTAACCGTCTTAGTAAACAAAATAAAATGCTGTTTAATTGGGAAACGTTTACGTCTGCGTGTTAAATCTTGCAAAAGACTAATAAGTCTGATACGAGAAAGTTGTTTTTTGTCGTAACTTGCTATAACTAGACCTTTTCGTTTTTGTGTGTGTTGGTGTGTTTGTGCATGATGTTTATTGCATAAGAAAACAAATACAACAACAGGGTCCTGGATTCAATTCCTGTCACAGTAGGACTCTTTCTCACGACTAAAAACAACTCCACTCCCTAAGCCTCATAAAGAGACTTAAAGCATCATTCTCATCCTTAAGTGGCGAGTGTACTTGCTGTTGGATATGAAGGAAGTAAAAAAATAATAATAGTAATTAAAATAGAGCATGAAAACAATGAAAACAATAATAATAATAATAATAATAATAATAATAATAATAATCATAATAATCATAATAATAATAATAATAATTATTATTATTATTATTATTATTATTATGACAATAGTTAAAATAATAATAATAATAGTAATTCATTCAAATAGGTAAGTTGGTAATCTTTATATTGTAATTTAATATTCTTTACAATTTTCCTCTAATATATTTTCTTTCCTTTTCATATTTTAATACTTCTCTTTCTTTTATTTCACTTCATATTATTTTCCCATTTTCTTTCATTTCCCATTCACTGTTTACATAAACTTAATATCCTTACCATTCTACTTTTTCATTCTCTCCTTTTCTTCAATTCGATTCTTACCTTTGTTTCATTCTTTCCTTTCCTTCCTTTAATTCATTCTATTTTCTTTTCCTCTTTTATAACCATTTTTCTTCCCCTTTGTCTTTTCTTTTCTGTTGCTTTTCTTTTCCATCCTTCATTCAAAAGCCAATCTCTTGCAAGTAGCCTATCAAAGATCAGTGTGCGCATCTGAATACTGTAGTTGATTTTGCTGAATTACGATATGTGAATATGTATCTGTTAGAGTATTGCTCCGCTCCACTGATTTATGTGACAATGTGAATTAGGAAATAAATTGTCTGGTTTTCAGGTATCGGTTGGGACAACCTACGTAACGTCTTTATGGGCATGGTGGTAGAATACAAGTACAAAACATGTACTTTAACTGAAGACGAGCTATATCTGATACCTGATGGAATGTTTACGATTCCAACCAAAGAGAGCCAGGTAATAACAAATTGTATAGAAATTTCTTTATGTTGATGGTTTTAGCAAGTTTCATTTGGACACTCGCGTAAGAGGCTGTCATAATCAGTTGAGATGCTGAATGAAGAATGCTGGGGTGGATGTAGGATTAGATTTAGAGGATGCGAGTAGTGTGAAAAGAAAATTGAGTCTTAGAGAAATGCGTGGGTCCACGGCGAGGTGGGTACAAAATTGTAAATCCTCCTTGAATTCTTAGAAAGCATATTTAAGCTCTGTATACACTATCAAATTTTCTTTGACAAAAATTTAGAGGATGCGAGTAGTATGAAATTAATTTTAAACTTTTCTAATGTAATTATTTGAATGTTTTGATATTTCTATATGTATTTTTAATTTTGAATTAATTGACGTTTTTGAAATTTAATTATAATAATATGGTGTGTATATATATATATAATATATATATATATATATATATATTGTAATATGGTATTAATTTTTAACTTTTCTACTCGAATTATTTGAATGTTTTGATTTTTCGATATGTATTTTTCCACCAGACTTGTTTTCCTATGTTGTCTTTATTTGTTGATTGTAAACAAACGTTTTCAGCCTTTGGCTGTTGTTTTGTTTTGTGTGTTATACCTTAATAAATAAATAAATAAATAACCTGATGTATGTCCGTATGTAGCCATGATATGCCCATATGGTAATGGTGTGATGTCATTATGACATACTTCGGCATGTCACATTTTTTTGGTTAAATATAATTTGTTAATCTGGACAGAGCTTTATGGAAACGGATTGTGCTTCGAATTGTGGTCTTCGAAACGCCACTGCAAATCTGGGTGCACAGCAAGCTGATATGTTACATGTTCTCATAAGCCTATGTGTATGTGGCATCGAAATTAATAACGACGTAAAATTTTAAGAGTCAATTCTAAAAATTGTAGATTTACAAGACGAGATAACCGATTGCTATTCTTTGTGTCTTAGGTTGATATTTATGCTGAATTTTTTGAAAAATGGTCAAGCTATAAAAGTGCATGGTCAGCATCTATTAATGCGCAGGCCTCATACAGAAGTATCATCGCTTCGGTGAGTGGCAGCTTCTCTGTAGATGTGAAGAGGAATAAACAAAGACAAGTCAGTGGTGAGTCAGTCACAACGCGTGTGCAAATGCGTCATCGACTTTACAAAATTTTTCTGGGATCAAGACTAACTCTTAATAGAGAATTTAAATCCCTTGTTATCGAAATTGGAAACACCTTGGCAAACAGTGAAAACGTGCTGGCAGAGTACCTCGCCGACACACTCGTACGCGACTATGGTACCCATGTACTGACGACAGTTGATGCTGGCGCTGCCATTATCCAGGAATCGCAAATAAAGAGAACACTGATGTCTACTTACTCCATGGATCAACTATCAGCAATGGCCACAGCTTCTGCGTCTTTCCTTCGCGGCAGGATTTCGGCAATGGTATCATTAGAGGCTAGAATCAATGCTCAATCTATGAAATCTTTCCAAACCAGCACCACCAATTCCCACATCGAGAGTTATGGAGGAAATATTTACAAAACAGATGTAGATGACTGGGAAAGTAGTATAAAAGAAAACCTTGTTACCATAGACAAGGCTGGGGAGCCGTTACATACCATCATTACATCAAAGAATATTGAAAACCTGCCCCCATTCCTTGTACGACAGGTATCTATAGCAGTTGAATCGGCTATTTCTAGGTACTATGTGATGAACACCATCACAGGCTGCACCGATATCACGTCACCTAACTTTAACTTTCTTGCTAATAGGCCTAATGACATCAGTGACATGAGTGACTTATGCACTACTGATAGTGCTACACCCGACATTCATTTTAGATTTGGTGGGGTGTTTACAAGATGTATGCCTCCCCGTATTCGCAATTCTAAGATATGTGACAGACTAAAGAAAAATAATCCAAAAACTAATACAGATTCTTGTCCCACAGATTACTATGATATCATGGTTTTTAGGGAATCAATGCCCGAGCGCTATTACGTAAAAGGGAAACGCTACACAGCTTATGCTCAAATAAGTGTCTACTGGTGCGCTGGAAGAGAGGCAACAGTAGAGGAAGATTGGAATGTATTTGATTATTTTAACTATTTTGGGGGCATGTACACACATGTGACTCCAAATCCTTTTACGATGACCCGGGGTTGTCCCCAGGGTTTTATGCCATTACCATTGGGGAGTGATCTTAACGTCTGTGTTAGTGACACAACCGACTCTCAAGTAGAGTTCGGTGGATTCTTTACTTGTAAAGTCGGCAACCCATTTGCAATAGAATTAGCATCGAACATCGAAGGTAGGCCTAATTCGAACTACCCAAAACATTGTCCAAAAGGCTTTGGGTCACTTGTAGCCACCATTAAAAATAATTGTCAGATTATGTATTGTATTAAGTACAAATCTGAAATGAAACGATATTTCAATACAGCTACTCCAGAGATCTCAATAAAACGTCCACCGTATATACATCATCCAGAGCCCTCTGCCAACGCTACCAATACGATGACGTTTAGTGATGAAGGATATACGTGGAAGAAAGATGAAACTACTGGTGAATGGACGAAGGACAAAAAGACGTCGAGCTTATCAGGATTTCTTGCCGCTAGTCTTGCTCCTACTAATGCTGCATCATTACCATCGACAGGATTTCTTGCCGCTTGTCTTGGTATAATAATGCTGCATCATTACCATCAACAGGACTTCTTGCCGCTAGTCCTCCTACTAGTGCTACATCACACCATTGTCCTACATCGTCGTGTATTTGTACATAACAGCTTATACAATTGATACGGTAGATAATATATTATTACGACATTCTTATATGTAATGAGATGGCCTCGGCTTATCCTTTAATATATGATTATAGCAGAAGCCTGCATGTCGGTGAGGAAATTACAGAATAATAGGCCGCATATATTAGGCCTTATTCCGAGTTACACAAAGCATAAATACAACTTACATAAATACAATACAATATATAGGTCTCTTATACACATCT
>NW_022704992.1:3044992-3048105 GCF_011630105.1 Anneissia japonica | reverse complement strand
TAAGTAAGGTTAAATTAAATATACCTTTAAGTAATAGCATTATAGCGGGGGTATTAAGATAGGCATAATTCTTTGTATATATTACTTCTACAAATCCAAGCAGCACAGAGATATTGTTTACAATGACGGCCAAAAATGTCGCCCAATATCCTGTTCTCATATAAATTATCTAAAAACAAGATGTTCAAATTCTATAGAACCATTTTCAAAGTCATCCCCAAAAAGACTGGAGACCTCAATAATAAAGTTCTTTTTTTTTAATTTCTAAAAGTATCATTTCTAATTATCTGTAGTCTGTTGCATCCAAATATAAAACGGTCAACAGTTTCTTTAGTATTATCATCTCATATTTTACATTTATCAGGAAAATCATTTGACCAAGATGATTTTCTTCCTTCAAGTATAATGAGTTGGATCGGGCCCTAAATTTATGATTGATTCATTTAAAATTTGTTTTATCAAGAAGATAAGGTTCAAATTTTGGTTCTCCTTTATAGGCCTATTTAAAATAGTCTCTAAGAGATGACTTTGATTTTGCTCTTACATACCACTCTTTAGCGTTGGTCTTTTTGTTCTCTATTTTGCATGATTTTATCCAGCTATCATCGTTTTCGATGTTATACACATTTAACATTTTACATTTTTGTAGTATATTTTGGATTGCATATGGCCATTTCCATCTTACAACATTTTGTACTTGCAGGATTGCTTTCAAAAGTAACCCAGAGGCCATCTCATTCCATATTTTTTAACCTGTTAAAATATGACAGTCTAAAATTATTTTGGATGGAGTCTATGGATTGCCAGCCTAAATCCCCATATAAAGCTTCTTTTGCAACATTACGGGGAGCTTTAAGTATAATTTTAGCCATCTGGTATTGTAAGTTTTCCAGCTTTTCTGTAGGGGTCTTGCCATTGCATAACCACACTAACATGCGTGAAACCTGTAATGTTATAGAAGACGAACAACACATGCTGTTCAAATGTAGAGATGTAAACCTTTGTTGGTCTAATGTTAGTATAATGTTAGCATCTTGTTTTAAAATGACTGATAAAATTCAATGGTCTAAAGTCGTTCTTGGAAATTATCAAAAAACGTGTTAACGAAATAATCTCTATGCTTACCTTCTGTATATACAAAAGTAAAATGTTAAAAAGATTAGGGTTGGAGATAAAATGCCCATGGAAAATGTTCCTAAACGAACTAAAAGCTTTAATTGAATGTGAATTTATAATTAACAAAGAAAATGCAAAAAGAAAATGGTCAAATATTAACCTTAAAATGGTAGAGACAAATTTTAACGTACAGTTCAAATCGGATGTATATGATGTATTAACTGACTGATTTATTGGATGGATATTCAGTAAAAAAAAAAATCAAACAAAAAGTAATTCTATATATGTATGTATGTATGGGTATATGTGTGTAGATATGCGTATGTAAGTATTATGGATATGTATATGTGTGATTATGTATACGTAATATGACCTCAATATTGCATGTACAGAACACTATTGTTAAATAAGCTATTTGCTATGATTGACTAAGTTAATTATTATTATTATTATCATTATTATTGTTATTGTTGTTATTATCATCATCGTCACCATTAATAATAATAATAATAATAATTTTGGCTTATATAGCGCATTATGCTAAAGCCTCAATGCGCTTAACAGTAAAAATAATTGTATTTAAATTGTATAATGTTTAGAAATGGAAAAAAAAATTAATGTATAAAGGAAATAGAATAATAGTACTAATTTAAAATAAGTGATAAATATGTCAATAGTAACAAAACAATACTTATGTTCAAAGAAATCATGGAACAAATAAAAGTGGGACGACCCCACAAAAGAGAAAAAAAACATGCGTAATTTATGGTTGGCAAACCAATGGACTTCTATAATAGTTTACCATGATAAATTCTGTTAAACAAACATAAACGTCACAGACAGACAGCCAGACTGAGCGATCATTGCAACCTAAAGTTAATAATTTTATTGTTACCAGGGGCAGATCAAGTGATATCCAAATGGGATGGGGGCTAAAAGGGACCCGAAAGTAGGGCCGATTGAGACAACACTGTCCTAGGGGGTCCGGGCGTGGCCCAGCGAAAAATACTCTAAATCCGTCCCTGGCTTATACCGCAAATGAACAATATGATTTTTTAATTCATTTTGAGGGGAGAGTATGCCTAAATCTTTAAGAACATTTTGCAAATAGATTCACAATACAGGCCTGTATACAGGGGTGGGGGGTGCGTTGGGTGCGTACGCACCTCCCCCCAAATCGAAAAACGTCCACTAATTATAAACAAAAAATGTGACCTTGTTCCCAGAATCATTATAAAATGAATCACAAAGCAGTACAGTATTAAGATTGTATGAATGTACAAATGAGTTACAATAAGAATACTAGAGCGCTGACTCCACACGCGCAATCTTTTGTACTGCCAGCAACATAACACAACAAACATACACACGTTATATGCACGTTTAATATCGTCTAGGTGTAGGCCTATCTTCCCCTAACTACCAGCCGGTATGTCAGTGTATAGCAATGAAGTCAATATTTTGCTCTTAATTTTTCCGCAATTTCGACAGCCCCATTCTTCTTATAAAATGTGCTCTTATAAAAAAATATGTGATGTTGCTATTGAAACGTACAACGTT
Source organism: Anneissia japonica (assembly GCF_011630105.1). Classification (NCBI taxonomy): domain Eukaryota; kingdom Metazoa; phylum Echinodermata; class Crinoidea; order Comatulida; family Comatulidae; genus Anneissia; species Anneissia japonica. Next base: position 3,045,429 of record NW_022704992.1, on the reverse strand, counting down.
ACTCGTATCATGATGATCCTTTTATACAGTATACCCCGTCACGGGTTCAATGGATAAATAGCGTATACATACAGTATAATTATGCTTATACCTCTGTATATGTTTTCTGTCAATGCCAAGAATAAAAATGTTGATTAATTTGTTTCAAATGCTTCTAGTTGTTTGAATCAGCTCATTTACAGTCGCTTTTAATCCACTCTTTATATCAAACTTTGCTATAAGTATTCATTTAAAAGCAGAATTGATTTTGAATTTTTATTCGTAATGGTTACGAATTTATACAGTAGTATTTTTCATTTAGGAAACAATTTGCTGGTTTCTCCATGTCCTCCAATGGTAATTTTTTGATAGGCCCTATCGCTGTGTTCACGGACATATAAAGATTAACATGATACAATGCCTTCAAATTAGTCTACTAGGACGTAAGAAAGCAAATT
>NW_022704992.1:3042098-3044829 GCF_011630105.1 Anneissia japonica | reverse complement strand
ACCAGGTTCTGATGGGATCATCAGGTTAACTCTCAGCAAACTATTAAAGCTCGTGTTATCGAGATTGGGAACACTATTTTCTCTATGGGCATAGTACCTCGCCGACGCACGCTCGCGACTATTACCTATGTACTGACGAAAGTTGATTATGCAGGAATCGCAAATAAAGAAGGAATTTATGAAGACAAGTAATAAAGATGAAATATCATCAATGGTTACATCTTCGGCGTCTTTCCTTCGTGGCAGAATTCGGCCGGCATCAGTTAAGGCTAATGTAAATACCTATCTATAAAACGTTTTCAAACCAGCACCACCAGTTCCCGAGAGGTGGAAATTTCCTTGCTAATAATGGAGGGAGTGACTTATGCCTTCCCGTTAGTGTTCCCACACAATAATTTCAAATTTGGCGGTGTTTTTACAAGATGTACTCTATGTACTATATTACTAATGACCCATGGATATGTGAAAGAAAAACAAATAGGCCTATCAATCCTAAAACTCTTACAGATTCCTGTCCTAATGAGTACACTCAGATCGAAGTTTTAAGTCAAACAATATCGAAGCTATGACGTACAGTGAAAAAAAGAGAGGAATGTACAAAAAATGGATTTGGCGACGAAATATGACAATAACGGTAATGGAACGGAAAAGGCCTCGGCTAAAATTAGTGTAGTGAGCGGGTACAAAGGAAACGTTACAGAATTATTATTCTTATTTTGGGGCATGTATATACACGTATGATTCCAAATCCTTTAGAAGTCTCCCCAACATTTCATGCCATTGTCGCTGGCGAATGACCTGTACGTATGTGTTAGTGACACAACTAACGACCCTCAGAGATGCTTTACCAGGCTTTCTTGCCGCAAGTGCTACTGCTACTACTTGAATGGACGGAAAAAAATAAAGGCTAGGCTTACCGGGCGTTCTTAATTGTTGCCAGTCTTCTGCTAGTTTTTCAACTACACCATTATTCTCCCTTTCCAATGCCCTAATGTTCTTCATCGTCGCGTATTTGTACATCCGCTTCTTACAATTAGCATGCAACATTATTGTAGTAGTGAGATTACCCTTGTGCATATGGACCTTTAATGGGGTTGTAAAAGGCCAAAGAAAAGCTGCAAATCGCATAGGAAATTATAGAAAGATAATATATATACCGGTAAGCTTAAGTTCAAGTTGTGCAAAACAGTTTATTAACATAATTTAAATCAATTATATCTCAATGTTTTGTTTTCATTTCAACAATGGAAATCCTTTACAGTCTTATCAATTCCAAATGTTCTTTTAATATCTCAAAGTATCTTAATTGTCTCATAAATAAATTGTCTCATAAATAAATATTTCTCTATTCAAATTTAAATACCCTTCACAATGTGATTTTGGCAGTTCAGGTGTTTCATTCACTATAACAAACAAAAAGAAAAAGGAAATAGGAAATTTCAGTTTTAATCGTCTAACAATAAAATGAGTTTCTATTTGGTACACCAATAAAAGTCATGTTTCATGACAATTTATCATTTATTATTTGTATTTATTTATGGTTTCATTTTGTAATTTGGACAAGTGAATCGATCAGCGATTTGGAACGTTTCGATAACTCTGTATCACTATGTGAAGATTGCAACATCTGTATTTAATATAGAATATTACAGAGTAATGGTTTCGCATCTTCTTGATTAATGACGTTTGAAGCTCTTCCTTGTATGATGTATTAAAGATACATACTTAAATAATAAATACATAATACTGTATATCTATGATTGAATGAATATGTTAATCAGTAAAAAATGCATGAATGAAGGAAGAACGAATAAACAATTAACCAAGTAAATAAGGGGGAGGGCATAAAACACTAGTGGAATTCTATCTCCAATTGCCTTAAATGTTGTCTTTTGAGCCTGAATATTCGTAAAGTGCTTAGGTTAGCGAATACTACTGAAGTTCATGGGCCCCTACACGGCCATGAGTTGTCTGTACGCCACTGAACTTTTTGGTTCAACATTTATTTTACTCTGCTGTCATAAATTACGTTATATTTTTGCTAACTTGCTTTTAAATGAAGCCGAGTTAGTGCCTAAGCCTCAACAATGATAAAGACGATTCGATTATACATAGTTATTATCCAAGTTCCAACATGTGTTTAACTTTAAACCATCAATACAATATCGCTCGTTTTCATAATTGACATGATATATAGTGCGATTCATTTAAGTAGAGAGATCCAAACTGTTTTTATTACAATTTCCTTAATGGATTGTTTTTGATTTTCTTAGTTTTTTACCACATATTTTACTTTGAACAGTACAGTATAAATTATACCATCAATAATATTAAGAAACAACTCCATTGAACAGATAGGCTTACTCTTTGAATAAAGATTTAGTCTAAACAGACGTTTATAAACATATATTCGATCGGCAAGATACTGTAACTCAGCAACTGTTCATAGAGAAACGCTCCAATTCCAATCTCATCGAAACAGTCTTAGGCCTACTTTTACAATACTTGCATCACACTGTAGCTGACGAACAAAAGTCGCAATCGGCACCAACACGTGGGTTAATCCTGAACAGAGAGACAACATAGTAACGCTGCAATTCAACATCATCATAAAACACTGCATAATATGAACATGGACCTTATTAATAGGTCCATGATATGACATCATTAATCATCACAATCAACTTTCATCAATACTCTCATAATTTAACTAATGTATACAGGCATATAT
>NW_022704992.1:3038804-3041789 GCF_011630105.1 Anneissia japonica | reverse complement strand
ATAAGAGACAGTATATATATATATATATATATATATCAAAGCTATTAACAACATTACAAATATCAATATCTTTGTTTTCATAATGGGACATTATAAAACGTTTTATGACAACATTGGTACGGTACGGTACTTTGCATAAATTTAGGTTAACATCTGGCGACATATTTAAACAATTGAACAACGCATCTCCCAAGTGTGCATTAGGCTATTATCCATGAATTATTGTAACTAACATCATATATCCATATTTATATTTGATTTATTTTTATAAACTCAATGAAACAAGTTTTTGAAAATAACTTGTTAACATGACGTCTTCGAACTTCTATCGTCACTTTGGGCCACACACACATGAATCGTTTTATTGAACATTTTCATGGCAACCACGACAATCGACGGAAAAAATGATGGAAACCAGCCTTACCAGGTGCGGATCCAGAGATGTTTAAATGGTGGGGGCCGACAGTGGGGCTGATCGAGAAAACGCTACCTAACACTACCTAGAGGTTCGGGGGCATGCGATTTTTTTTGTTTTCAAAACGAGCAGACAACCAGACCAGCCAACGTCCGTCATAACGTATACAATATACAGTAATAAAAGATAACTAAGTAAGGATAGGCTAAAGCTATGATGAGCACCAAACATCTATTCATAAGGCCCTATAAAACATATTATTACCGTACTCGCGCGAATAAATGCCCCGTGAATAAGCGCCCCAATTTTGAATAAGGGCCGATTTCTAAAAAAAATTTCCTCAAACAGTACAATACAGTGCAGTACATCACCAATTTAATTTTCTGCATCAACTCTTCGCATCTATCTTAGCATGTTGGTCGGTCTGTCCATCTATCCATCTGTCGGTCTATCATGAGTCTCCATTAAGTTTATGGTTTTCAGTTTTGATGCATCTTTAGAATCCCGTTCTTGCTTTATTGATACCCTTTTTGGATTTAGAACTACGGTATTTAATATCTAAAAATTAAATACTGTATGACCGTTTTCATTCAACAAAAACTGACCTCATCACGCTCGTATTACGCAAGAAACCCTGCAATCCGCTAATCTGATTTGGCAGATGGCCAACACGCTTACCACTGGTAAGTGGGCCACCACTGACACACCGCCACTATACTTTTATCTGCTGTTGTGTAAATACCCCAATATTTATGAGCCATAGTGCTCTCTCGACGATTCTTCACCAAAACCATTCGTTTATCTTCGATTAAAAAAAGTGCCCCTTCGAATTTTCCAATTTCCCATAAGCACCCCTTCAATTTTCATCTACAGTATTTCCATAAGCGCCCCGTCAGTTTGAATAAGCGCCCCTCAACTCAAAAAGAGCTAAAAATATTCTAAGCCCCGGCGCGGAATCGATCGGTACATCCGAGACGCGCTCACTTTGTTGCTAGCGCATAGGATGCCTTCTTGAGTTGGTGCCTTACAAAATGGCAGATCTTTTAGTCGATTTAGCTGTTATTTTAGCAGGTAAGAAGGAATAGGCCTAGTAGACCTCTGTATAATAATGAACTACGCATTGCTGTTTTTAGTACTACTGTAGGCTATTCATAGACCCCCAAACCAAGCCTAATTAATTGACAAAGCAGATCATCCTCACCCAGCCTGCTTTCGCCTAGGCCTACTCCTCTAGCTTAGCTAGGCTACTACAACTTCGCTAGGCCGGGCTATAGGCTACTACACCAACTCCCATACTATACTAATCCCAATGATGGGCCTGCTCGTGCACGGAAAGCTAAAATATCCTAATGCATACTCATTAGTACACACGATATTTACTGCATTAATAACTCTACAGACAGCAGTACTACTCAGCGTAGTACTATTATTTTTACTACTAGAGTAGGCCGAGTAGTCCTAGTAGTAGTACTGAATTCGATCCAACTCGGCCACAAGTCAACTCGGCCACAGTCAACTCGGCCACAAATCAACTCAGCCACAAAACGTTCGGCTGCAGTCAACTCGGCCACAATTATTATTATTGCTGTTATTATTGGTGTCATTGTTGTTATTATTGTTTTTATTACCGTTGGTTAGTTTTAATATTAATTATTAGTCTTAGCATTAACATTATGTATTTAAATTTTTGCTGATATTATTATTGTTACCTTATAAATAAAAAAATTCTCGATTTTTTATTCATATTATTATTATATATTAGTCTTAGTATTATTATTTAATAATAGTAATTTTAAAAATATTGTTATTGGTGTTTTATTGGTATTTTTCTCATTATTATTATTATTGTTGTTGTCACCTTTATTATCGAAGTAGGCCTAGTATTATAAGTATCATAATTATTATTATTATTACTAATTAATATTACTATTATTATAAAAATAAACGTTATCTTTAATTTATTATTGCTGTTATTGCTATTATCTTCAATGTTATTATCACTAATTTTTAGTTCCTATGCATGTAATGCAATAGGAACTATTGTAATCACTTTTGCTATTTCCTATGTTTTTTATTGTGTGTAGTGTGTGTGTGTGTAGACATTTATGCAAATGCACATGCGTCAAAGAAAAGTTTTCCGACATTTTGTTTTACATCGCGTTGCGAAGATCGATGTGAAGTTTCTGCCAGGGCTCACTCTAACCGACCGGAAAGTCGGCATGGATGAAACTATTTTGGTTTTACGGCAAAAAAATCAACTGCTGCAGGCATAGGTATTTTGAAGAAGGCCTAAAATAAAAGTAAAATGTTGCTAAAATTCAACGTTTTTTCATTTAGATCTCCATTTTTCACTAAGTCCATGCATGGAGTTATAATTATTTATAATTTTATAACTCCATGAGCTCCATGGTCCATGCGACGTTTTTTTCTGTTGTATACGTATGAGTAGTCATATGAAGGTACAGTACTATATCCCCGACAGTTGGCTCTGCAGCAATGTACCCTTTGAATGCAAACTGAAAACAGGTGAAAATATAAAGGCAGCCGACTGTCGGGTACATAACGACTCT